>NC_142524.1:15084574-15317074 GCF_964205215.1 Stylophora pistillata
ATAAGCACATGACTTGACCAGCAGGCGAGTAGGCTTGGGTCTCTAGATCATCAAGCAGGTGAGAATTTCCCAGCATGCCAGCATCATGTGCCCTTCCCTCTGTTACCGTGAATACAATTAACAATGTATTACTATTGCAAAACAGATTAACAAATAAAATAATTATAATAATGTATAAATATAAATTCAGTAAGTAATAGATAAATGTATGAATAAATAATCAATCAGTAAGGGATCTACAAATAAATAAATCTAGTAATTTTACTTTGGTTACAAAATACTATTAAGGAATTTTTAAAGTCATTGTCCTGCATAAAAGCAATGCATTTTTCTCGAGAGAAAAAAAACCTAAGCTTACCTTCTGGGCCAAAGAGATTTGCAATTAATCCAGAGGGAACTGTCATGGACTGAGATTTTATAGAATGCACTCTGTTCTGTCCGCTTAAGACAACTTTTGTAGTTATACAGGCCTTACAGTTCCGTCAATAAACCCGAAGCAATTATCGAGCAGAGCACCTTGTTCAGCGATGGAATCAGTATACGTCTGAAGAAGCGGGGGGTTCAGGATCTGGCGATTCCACTGTGTTTTACGATGACCATTGTTATAAAGGTGATCGATGACACAGTTAGTAATCATGCTGAGCTCAGGAACTGGTCGACCAAATCTTGGGATGAGATCGCTGTAACGACAAGGGTATGCTGTTTGCTTAAGCAGCAGGCAAAGACCTTCCAGCTTGTCAGTAACAGTCCTCTGGGAACAAACGAATGTTTCCGACAGTTTCAAAGCCTCTGCTAAAACAGGAATATCGTTTTTTTTTTAAGTGCATTTAAGCTTTACATTCTGGCTAGGAGATTTCATCTGAGTCAAATCGTTGGTACAAGCCATAGCTGAATTCGAGGTTTCTTGACGTGCTTTCTTCGAGCAACAGTAGTTCTTCGTCACTGACGACGTTCATGTCATGGCTTAATAAAAGCATTTCCCTAGCTTCTTTAAATGAACACATTTCTGTTGTTTCAAGTGCGAACGCACAACATAAAGCAATTTTTGTTTCTTTGTTTACATCACGGGCTGGCAATTTTTATTTTCGCGTGCTTTCTACGCTCGTGCACGTCGTGAAAAAAAAAAAAGAGTCTGCTTAAAGTAAAAAATTTGCGCCAAGAACGCCAATCTTGATCTAGTCCCCTCACGGCCATAAACCCTCCGTTGTGAAGAAAAGTCCTGGTGCTTAAGCTCCCTATTAACAGTTTTTTTTTTTGCGGAGAAATATGCACGATTATCTATCTCAAACTGAAAGTTCAGCTACGAGGCACTCCATCTCCAGATTTTATCATGAAGTAGACTGACGGCAATAGGAATCTTGCAGGAAAGATATGTGGGTCAATCGCAGAACAAAGAAATTCAACGACTTGTTGGGACCCAAAGAATGGTTATTAATGCTCTAAAGAAGATCCATACGAAGATTGTCAGTAGACTTCAACCAACACCCAACCTAATAAACCCTTGAAATGGTGAATTTTCCCTCGACATTCCGCAAGAGGTTTTTAATGTCCTTTTAAAACATGTTGTACAAAGAAACAGTTACGGGCATCAGTATAGGGAGTCTACAGCTGTGGTTAATGTGAAAGTAACACGGATAAATGAAGCTGTTTTATCTTTGACAAAATAAACACTGAGTCTGAACTTATAGCTAAGGATGATCTACTGAAAGAGAAACCTACCAAAAATAATGGGAGATGTGAGGTTATTGTTGACAACAGAAAACCACTGAAATTTAGAGACAACAAAACCTCAGAAGTTCTCTCAGTTAATTTCCATTATGGCTTTTGGAATGAGCATGGAGTGTCAGAACATTAATTTTTGGCTTGTAAGAGGTTGTAAAGCTAAAAATGTACTGTTTTGTTGACATAAATGACAATGGCATGGAATATTGGAATTTTATTCCATAAATATACATGAATTAGATTCTAAGTACTATGCAGTTTTTGTCATAGGTTTTGGTGTACCTGTTTTGGTTGAAATTTGTTTTGTTAAGGGATTTAGATGTTAGGATTGTTACAGCATGTGTTGCATTATTGTTATCAAACAAATAGCTTCATGTGAGTTGGATTTCAGATTATTGTTTCCAGTGTAGCAAACAAGTGAAATTCAGATGCTATAAAATTTAAATTTGGTATTCTACAAATGTTTTTTCAGTCAATTGTGATCAGAATTTCATTAAAATTACTGCTTGGTTTCCATGACAGATGCTGTTAACCAAGAAGAGTCGATTTTATTGTAGCACTTGCAGATGTCACTGCCAAGCTTGGTGCAATTAACGAACTGTTCTATCTAGGCTATTAACAAGCTGTTTCAGTATTTACACCTGTGAATTACTCTAACACTCTTACCTCCATCATGATGAATACTCGTCCATCTACAGGCCTCCTCTGGGATACAAAGATTGTTTCAAATCTTGCTTATCATATAGTATTAGCTGTAGCAGTTCTTCAGATTTTAAACTGTAAGGTCAAATTGGTTTTAACTAATATAATAAACTAATTGAGATTTCGAGAAAGCATAACCACAAATGTCAAATTATGTATTAGTGGCTTTGGAGCCCTATACGGAATCCCGTCAGTATAACAATACTGTATAATTTGCCCTTGCAAAATCTCAATTAAATTTGTATAGTAATGTTACTATTCCTTTTGTGAGGAACAGATTTTTTGTCAGGAAAGATTAAGCTTCACAATTATATTTAACTAATATAATAAACTAATTGAGATTTCGAGAAAGCATAACCACAAATGTCAAATTATGTATTAGTGGCTTTGGAGCCCTATACGGAATCCCGTCAGTATAATAACAATACTGTATTATTTACTGTATAATTCTTACTACTTGTGAAAAGCTGTACACAAACAGAACAGTCCCATTTTTCTGAAGACTATTGACACTGAGATGATTTGTGATGAACTATTCGATTCTTTACTTTTATTGCATCCACCAAAAGATCTTCATCAGTTGGTTGCTCTCTACAATGCTGTATTGGCCGCTATTGTGGATAAACATGCTCCAGTCCGAAGGCGTGTTATCACCATTCGCCTAGCTGCTCCTTGGTATACTGAAGAGATAAAAAGTGAAAAGAGGATTCGAAGGAGACTTGAGAGGCGATGGCGTGTGACTAAGTCGAATTACGGTCAAGTCGCCGACGGTTCAACTCGCCAACGCCAACTCGCCGACGTATAAAATCGAATAGAGACGTCGGCGAGTTGGTCCTCAATCCAGTACAACTTATTAGAAGTTATACCTGTAGAAATGTAAACGATCTTTAGTTTTAAAAAAACATTCTTTTTCTTCCAACAAAGTTTATAAGGATCTCAACGCGAATAAAAGCATGATAAACATCGCCAATTAGCGACCATAAAAGCTTCAGACGCGAACGAGTAAGTAAAACGCCTCCTGGTTAGCTCAATTGGTAGAGCGCCGGAGAATTTGCTACCTTTCTCTATTACGATAAAATTTCATATATTATCAAGATCAGGTGAACATGTGAAAGTAATGTATATCATGCAATTACTCTGCTCTTGTAGGTCCGTTTAATCTCGACATCGATTTCAATGACTGGGCCGCTGTTCTTTCGCCATTCCCATATTTCTCCCAAAGTCCAAGCACCTTACTCTGTAATTGCCTGTAAGCTGTTCTTTGGATTCTCGTCAGTTTCTGGTTGGATACTAATCGTATTTGTATAGCCACCAATTTTGCTTCCCTGTGTAGCAGCTGTATTAGTTCTTTTAGCGTCTGATCCTGAGGGGAATGAGGCTAACACGCTATGTTCGCGTGGTTAACAACAAACAACAAACAACAAAACACCGCTGTAAAAGTTTCGGGTTGTCTTTTATACGATACATCTAACTAAGAGAACTTGATGTATTTTTCTGATATGTGTGAAAAATTCTGATAATTGAAAGTGTTCCGCTTATAATTACAAGACTCTGTGCTGTAGAAGAATGTCCGACAACTCGCCCCCTGGACAATTAGCCCCGGACGATTAGCACCCAGTCTTAGTTAATGTAAAGGAGAAGTTACGTTCATCTGTTGGTCAGTGACATATGATGAGTTTGTGGCTCCTAAAGGAGGTTCTTTTTGTGAATGGTTATCTTTATTAAAATTTACTTAATTTAATTTACATGGGTTGCACGAGATGAGCAAAGGCCTCCAGAAGTTCTTTTGAGTTCCTTTAGCCGTCTTCATATTGAATCCAGAGGTCGAAGTGTCTTCTCTGTATTGTTCGGTAGGCTGAGCGCTGATGTCTCTTCAGCTTTTTGTCTGAAACCAGACGTATCTGCATGTTGACCAATACAGCTTCCCGGTGAAGTACTTGGATCAGGATGTACAGGGGCAGCTGTGGTCGTCCTTTAGCGCGCCGGTTAAGGCCATTGTGCCAACCCTCTAGGTCGTTATTTGTTCTTACCGCTTCCCGGAACACGCTACAGGCCTGTGTCGGGAAGGTCTGACTGGTTATCCAGTTTTCATCTACGTAAATGCAGAAATCCTGCAAGGGTTTGACAGTTGCTTGCTGCTGGAGTCCACGGAATCTGCGTTCGATCATGTCAGCAAAGCCTCTTGCAACAGAGGGTGTTGGTATTTCATCCCTACCGTTCGGGATCGCATCACATTCTGTGAGGGTTTGGAGTACGTTGGCTCAAGTGCCAACCAATGATTCACTACGTCGCGTAGAATTCCTGTTCCCGCGCGGTCAGCCAAAAATTTCCCGTGCGGGAGTGGGGTAGTCAAGTGACGTCTCGCATTCCTTTTACCCGATTGGTTTGCTTGTCGCCAGTGGCTGTGAACCGTCTTCGCGCGAGAGGACAAGGTGGTTTGCGTAATATTCCAGTTTCGAGTGAGTTGTAAGCTCAAGTATATCAAGTGACACCTGAAAAATGGCACGAGATAAACGCAGCATAAACTTTTATGCTGACCTAAATAAACTGTCGATGGCGGATGTTCTGGATGTTGGGCCAAAAAAGAACAAAAGGAAAACGCTGAAGGGTGTCTTCAAGGCTGAGCGGTTGTTGGCGGTAAAGAACACAAAGGTAAGGATATGTAACAATTGCCGTGACAAACTTTCATAAAGCTGGAAAAGAAACCGTCAAAATACCAACAAAAATCGTCTATAAATGGATTTTTATTGTAGTCTGAGCAGCCTGTTTATCTGGTCAAGTGGCGAGGTTGGGGGTCCGAACACAACACGTGGGAGTCAGAATCCCACATTTTGGATCACGGTCTTTTAAGGTAAGTCCTGCTTTAGACGCTTAAAGTGTTAAACACGTTCCCTTTCAGATATCTCTCCTCGTATTTTTTAAATAAAAAGCAAAGTTTTATCGAAATTCTGCCGATTCCTGGTAGACCACCCGGCGCTTAACCGTTTATTATTTCATGCGCAAGCATTCAAAGAAATTAAATCATGGTTTTTATTCGGAGGAGATTTTCGCATGTAACAAACTTTCTTCTACCGGATTAGCTTCTCGCAGTTAAATGCATCCCATCTTTTGTCCAGCTATTTCAGAAATCCGTCTCCCCCAGAAGACGTTTGCAGAGAACCTCGAGAGACTGAAAAATACCATCGAGAGTGGACTTGCCGAACCCCTGTTGACAAAGAAAACGGTCGAGATGAGACATGATGTTTTCAGAAAAATCGCGAAAAGAACTGTTTTAAATTTAAACACAAAGATATGGCTTTCAGAGGCTGACTTCGACCGAAGGTATTTTCCTGAATGCTGGCACAGTGCTTATTCCACGAAGAGAGGAGATCGGCGGACAATTATCTTTCCAATTGTCATCCGCTTGTTTCTCGGACGCTCACGCAAGTTGTACTGTGCAGAGGGCAAGGAGAATGGATGGACCGAGAAATTGACCATTGCATTTGTCAAGGAAACGCACTGAAAAGACGGTAGTTACGTTACTACTTCAAGGATTTTGCTCAAATACGGTCGATCAACTCCACTGTGATTTATTACTCAGTATACAAACTTTACATCTTTCTTAGTACAATGAACTTTAAACTTTAAATGGTTGGAACTGGTTAAAATACTAATTGAATTTCACTTTGTTACATTTGAATACTTTTAGATACACACTGAAAGACAGAACCTTCAAGTTCCAAGGGGGTTCCTCTTGTATGGGCTGTATAGGTATGTGCGGCCCCAAGGGGTATGGTTTTTCAGTCGTTTTGGTTGTAAATAGGGTATTGATTTTGGCCACTTTCGTCAGAAATAGGGTATGGTTTTTATACTTTGGTCTTGGTTTAAGTATGTTTTTTTTTAAAAAAAGCTACTTTTTCATATTATCAACAAGACCATCAACTATAGTTCTTCATAAGTAATGTTTAGATCAACTGCTTTAAATAGGGTATCGAATTTTAGGTAAGGTCATAAATAGGGTGGTGAAAGTCATAGATTTTGGTCATAAATAGGGTAAGGGTTTTGGGGAGTGGGCTGCACCCCCCCCCCCCAATATTTCTGGGAGTATTTACCCACCTGGGCTTCAGGTAGAGTTACCATTTTGCCATGCCATTATATCTGAAATGATGTCCACCCTTTTTTTCTTTAAAGGAGGTTTTCCTAATTTAATTTGAAAAATAGCAGCTAGTTCTCTTTTTTGCAATTTCTTGAGGTCACTTAGGGTGTAACATTCACTGTTCTATTGTTTGCAATTGAAGTAGATGTACAGGAATTTTGACAACCTGAGGGCAACAGTGATTGCTGTGTGGAAAGAGCTTGTGAAGCTTCAGCAATAAAATTTTTAACAGCATTCTTAGCCACTAGACTCTTTCCCTGTTCCCAGTAGGAGATGTCCCTTTTTTGGTATTTTCTATGTTCACGGGCACATCCCTCATGCTCCAAAACCTCGATCCTTTTTTCTACGAGCAAAATCTGGTGACAACTGTCCCATCGATTACATTTTCTTTGAAAGTATTTTCGCATGTCATCATTTTTCTTCTCCACACCTGCAAAATGACAAAAAAAAAAGAGGAAAGATTTAAAAAATATTGATTACCAGTGGATTAAAAGTGTGGCACTTACATTGTACACGTTAATGAAACTTGAAATCCTTAAATACAGGTATTTTGCATGTTGTATGATATAGTAGAGATATAGCTATACTATAATATGCATACCCTGGCCAGTAAATGACTTGACAGATCCCATTTCTTGCAGTAAACTAGGAAGGTGGCATAACATAATGTGTATGTGAGGTTTTATGGGGTTTGCTTTGACATATCCAGGCCCTTTCAAACTGCAAAGCAGAAGAGCCCATTCCTTTACCTACAGTGAATAGGATAAACATATAGTACTGTTATAGAAATAAATATTTCAGGCAGAGTGTATAGTGGCAGCTGACATAGTAGACTGTCTGAATATATTGACAGCCATATTATTACCTTGCTTGGGAAATCCTGCACATCTTTCTCAGATGGACTCCAACTTCCAAACACGTCATAAAGTTCTTTGAAATCCTATATATAATAGACATGCAATATTAAAAAAAAAAACAAATAACTAAATGAAAAAGCAGGTGACAAGTTAAAAGTCTGCAAGATTTAGAAGGAAATCAACTCAAAATAATATATTTGTACTTACTTTCCACAATTTGGTCACCTTTTCACAGACTTCAGGAGGTAGAAAGGAAGAGAATCTAGAGGGGAGGCTTGTTAACAGTTTCTTCTTTTCATTTCCCATAAGAGATGTTCAGTCTAAATTTCCTTGTTTGTCTGTCCAAATTGACAGGGATTTACCACCTTCTCTGACAGCTTCAAGGAATGTTTTCAGATGTATTCCTCTCTGCTCTTTCCTTGATTTCTTGAAATCATCTTTCTAAGTACCAATAAAATCTATTCTTTATGTTCACGATAAATGTACAAGAAATTAAAACAGATTGCTGTTGTTCGAATTTGCTTTAATTTACACTGTAGACTTTACACTATAGACTTTACACTAAAGGCAAGTCTTTATTTCAGTTACCTCATCCCAGTTAATAACATCATTGATAATTCCCTTCTCTAGAATATCTGTAATCTGTAGAAACATGTGGAGCTCATCAATCATGACCCTTTCAAGTGGTATGTCGAAAAGAGGCTGTGCACGGCAGCTGGGACCCTTATACCATCCAGGGTTTAAATTGCGTTTCAGTTTCAAGAAAAAAGTCAATGGCTTGGTGAGGTCATTCCTGTAAAATAATAGAAATTAAATATTAATGAGAGTTGCAATTGTTGAGGCCTGTTTGGTAATTGCATGTATGGCTACATCCAGTGATTGAGAATTTATTGTGTAGGTATTTATGTATATCACCTTTTAAAGTAAATTATGTATTGTCACTGAAAGCCCCACTAGGGAAGTGTCAATAAAGTTATGGTATTTGACTCACAGATATTACCTTTCTTCATTACTACATGTGCACCAAATACATGAATTTTTGCATGTGGCAGCCTTCATACCCATGCAGAGCAGAAGGAACTGGAAGAAAAAAAAAGATATATGCAACAGTAAATAATTAATTTTTCCTGAGAATGCCTTATATTGAACTTGAAAAACTTGTATTGCAATATTAATGACATTATTTTTATTCAAACAATTTTTTACCTTTTTTTCTATGCTTGAATTAATGATGAAGGCATTGATAATTTATTATGAAAAGTGAAACTGTAATTATAATTACTAGCTTTTTAAGAGGGTACAGGTTAAAAAAGCATAAACCACATACCTGTATGTGCTCCTCTCAAAAGGTGGTTAGAAAATAATTAAGTCTGGATTTGCTTACCTTGTAGTCACCACCAAGATAGAGCTGCATTTTCAGTTGCTTTCCATCTACTTCTAGGACTTTTTCTTTTGAGAGGGAGTTAACTTCTTTAATGACATTTTGGAGACTGGTTTTTAAAGTATCATAGTCCTCCTTACATTTAACCACTGAGATTGTATGATTTCCTGGACAAATTAAGGGTAAACAATGTTTATTTAGTAATAAATGGCATTCCCTTCACTAGAGATGTTGCCAAATGTGCACATAAATATATTACCTGAACTGGACATGACAGCCTGCCCATCATCCAACAGTGAGAATGAAAAAACAACAAGGCCACTGTTGTGGGTTAAAGCAGCTCCATCCCCACTGAGCTTGACCTGGTGAAAGAACATTAAACTAGCCTTTTAGTAACATAGTCCTTGGATTAACAGTGGAAATATGAAATGAATTTTTTAATGGAAATAAAATCAAAAGATATGGTAATATTGAAAGTACCTTGAAGACTTTATCCTCGAGAGCTTCAATGTTATTAACTTCAATCTAGATACAATATATTCATATTTATATGTAAAAAGAGAGAAAGAGAGAGAGAGATCAAGTATTGAAATTTGTATAACGTCCTAAGACAGAACTGACTGCATAAAAAGTACCTCCTATAAAAATTTATGCACTACAAAACAAGCCATAATACACACATTTATTGGTGACTGTCTCCATGCAGGCAGAGATGAATGGTTCTGATTAAAGATATATTTTGTCTAACAGTGAAGTGCCCTAGGCACCACATAATTATATGGCCACCCTGTTAGCTAAAACCTAGATTTTATGCAGGCAATGAATTTTTTGGTTATGAAGGAAAAGTATTGAAATCCTTTGTGGTCTCCTTTTCCAACAATCTCATTGCCTGGAACATTTTATGGATGACTGTTAACGTCTTACATGTCTCTGAAGTTGCAGCTTCAATAGCTGTTTGAAAGACAACTTTGCTCCTGGTGCTTTCCCTGGTGACCTCTGAATGTCCCACAAACTGTCTAGGGATGCCTGGCACCCTTCAACTATGTATGATCTGGAAAGATCCTTCCCACCAACCACTTGGGACATTTCATGATAACCCTCAAGTGAGATATAAACCTGGCAAAATATGAATAGTTTATTTCATTGGGGAAAATTGATGTTACAGAAAAAATACAAAAAACTGATATGATTTGGAGTCAAGTATAACTCTTAATTGGTATTAAATTACCTGTTCAGTATATAAACCAGGTTTTTGACCTTAGTTTTTTCATCATCTGGCAGTGATTCATACTTCCTCTGCTGTAGGGGAACCTGTTCATTCTGAGGAGTGCCTCCTGATAGAGATGGTTTATCTTTGTTGCTTTCGATACTATCTGTGGAGGCTGTATGACCAAAACAATGACTTGCTTCAATTGTTGTTCGTGCAAAACTTATTTTTAACTCATACAGAACACTATTACCTTCTCCCTTGAAATGAATGCTTATTGCCTCTCCAGTTTCTACATCGTGCAAGTTTAGACTACCAGGAATTAGTCCATAGGTCTCTGCAAACCAGAGTACTGCTTCACCTTTGGTTCTGGGCAATGTTAATTAGTTAGGATAGCAAAATTAATAAGGTACAACTATATTTCCACATTGTTAATCAGTTTAGGTTAAGAAGCTGAATATTTCATAAGTTATTTCAACTCTTTTAAAAGTCAATTTTTTGGTCAATTACTGAATTTATTTTTTCAAAAGATTGTATGCCATGTTTTACAGTGAAACTTTTCCAGTTATACCTGGGCCTTTCTTTCTGGACATCCTATGGGTGAATGTCTCTTGTAGGTTAGAGTCTTAGGGGGTTCTTGCATATGACCTTTGATGTGCTGCTGTGATGGGTATGGTTTTCAAGCAGGTTGCTCTAGGATAGGGTACATAAATCAGAGTGTTTGGGTCTAGAATAGGGTATCATTTTTCATGAAACTGACTGTTGAAGACTTTACCTAGATTTAGGAAACCAGGAATTGCCATTATATTGTGGTATAAGGTTTTGTTTTGGCTAGACTGTGCTAGTGGCCTCAATAGTTTCTGGAAAACAGCTACTCTAGGATAGGGGGGATTTGGGTAGTTTACTCAAGTATAGGGTAGCAAAATTCAGCCTAACTAGCTCTCGTATAACCTCAGGGTTCCAGGATCCCAGCAGCATATCCCCACCCAGAAATTCCTAAAGTACCCACCCAGGTTAAGGTAGTGAGTTTGTAATGGATTCTTGTTATTTCACGGGTTAACAGACCATCTCATACTTCTAAAAACAAAAATATTTTTACCTTATTTCTGTCAACTTTCTTCGTGCTTGCCTCTCTGATACATTTTGAATTTTTTGCCCCTTGTTCCCCAACCTATCTATTAGCGTCGACCTCCTCTCTAACTCGACTTGCTGTACCAAGACCTCGTACACTTTTCTGCTTTGTTCCTCTAACTGCCTGTTAAGTTCAACGATTTGTCTCCAGTTCTTCTCGTTTTTGCTTCAAATCATCAATTACATTCTTTGGCATACTTCCAATTTCGGCTTCTTGTATGCAAAGTTCATGCACTTTGTCGCTCTTAAGGCGATCTCTGGCTGCTTTCCCAATAAGCTTTGAACTCATTTTCTTTGCAAATTCTTGAATGCTTTGATAAAGACATTTCGCTATTCTACATTTCGATGCTGGCAACAGAGAATAACCCAGAGTTAGTAAAGTGCCATTAAGGGCAGCAAAAGCGTCCGATTTAGAAGAAATTTTTCTCCACTGCCAAAGCCCTTCTCCGCTAATTTGAATGATAGTGATTTTTCCGTCTAGCGTTTTTAAGCTTGGTGGAATCACGCTGATCTTCTCTGCGCTGAGGAAAGCCCATTCTGGAAAAGTTTCGGCATAATCAGTCATTTTCATAGAGTCGCACTCGAAATATTTAGGCCTTTTATCACTCTTTAAAGCTATCACAACCTTTCAAAGCTTGCTGTCCAAAATGACTCTCAGGAAAGATGAACTAAGGGAAAGCTCACTGAAGAAACACTGACGTTAACCATTCGCGACTCCTTATGAATGTTTTACAAAATGTTCCAGAATATTCCAAGGATCTGTAATACAACTATTTTTAGTACTAACAAAATATGCTGACTAAGAGAGGGTTCTCGAAAGTTCCATTAAGAGTTCTTAATGAGTCATCATAAGCATTCCAGAAACTTCCTCAGTTCTATTTTTATTAATTCAGTGACACAAAGCTTTCTAGAAAATACAAGCACTCTCCACAACAAAGTAAATTGTGTTTTTAAAAATGTATTTGTCATGGCTTACGTAACCCTTTCTTTGGGGTGTTGCATGGTATGTTTCTATTGCTTCATCGGCAGTAGGCTATATATTCAAGCTGTCATTTATATTCATTCGCGTCTTACGACCGTCCATACGCCCTCAAAATTAAATACTCAGGGACTAGGGATTGTTAGTTTCTCTTAGAAGTAGTTTTTTTTTCATATACGAACATAGTTTAGATTGTTTAGTAGGGTGGTTTTTCTTGCTTTTTTTTATTATTATTATTACATTTCCGAGTTTTCATTCCTTTAAACTTCCATTCCTATCAATTTTGCCGATGAATGCATAATAAAGAGGGTCGCATACGGCTCGTGTTGACACACCCCAATTGTGGTTTCTTATTGAATGATAAATGCTTTATATTCGTTAAAAGGGAGATCAAGCTTTGAGCTGAACCCTTTAAGCTCCAATGTTAACACATTATTTTTATCATTAAAAGTGGAAAAATTGTCTAATTGATCAAGGGACTTTTCCTGTGGTGATCATTTTAATAATTCTTGTAACCTTTTCTATTGGTTATGTACTGAGAATTTTATAACAAAATAGTGTTAATTTAATTATCATCGGGTATTGTTATCAAAGCAATAATTTGTTTCAAAGCCATGCAGACCTGTTATCGATAGGAGACGACCCCTTTTTCAGCCAGTTGAAAAGAAACAGCAACATAGTGACCAAGCAAAAAGACAAACACTCTACAACCGTTTAAAAGATGTACTTCCGCATTCAAACTTTGTTTTTCATGATACAGAACATAAGGAGGAACCACTTAGACCACTTTCTGTCACAGAAAGCACTAACAGCACCATTTTGAGAGAAGTAATACCTGTCAATGATTTTGAACCAACGAGACCACCGTGTGCCACAGATGGTACCAGCAGCATGATTTTGAGTGAACATGAAATACATGCAAATGATTGTGAGATAGTTAGCAATAACGGGGCCATCCATATCTTTCCATCCATAACAATATCCATGATCACTTCTTATATGACCTCTACTCCCAGAGCTCTTATTTTCTAGTGAAATTTTTTTCCTAGGTGCAAAAGCATTCAGCACTTCACTTGGCTCTGTATATGAATTCAATGGATTGAAAGTCAGTACTCGTAGATCCAGTTACCACAATATCCTTAGAAGTTATATTAAGTTTTGGACTCTGCAGGAATATCTAACCTGACTGCAGGTACCTTTCTCTTCGGTCTCAAGGTCTTCTTATATCCCAAGTTAAGTTCTGGGTAAGGATTTTCTTTCGTTGGTTCTCCACAAACAGAATGGTCGCTACGGACCCTTGAAGACTTCTTTGGCAACCACATTTTACCTTCTGCGTTTTTCCTGTTAATAGCCTTGGCCCACCGAAGACGTGCCTCGTTGTTCTTACGTTCCGTTGGAAAGGCAAACAGTTTGAACGGTGGCTCACAGACGCATCCGTTCTTTTAACGAATACACTTGTGCACTTTACACGTAGAGGACGACCATTTGTTAAGCCTCTTTCCGCTGTTCGGACAACCTACAATGGCACACGAGCGGTGCCCGAACCCCATTACTTAAAAAAGCACCAGCAAAATTTGATAAGTGATTGGACTTCCCATCCAACATTGCCAACTTTCATATCGTGAGAGACTGGGGCGAATTTTGCCAACGCCGGACAAAATTGCCGGGAAAGTTAAAAGTTATTCTGTGTATATAAGAGCGGCAAGTTTCGAATCCGAAGAAAACCTATGTTTGCAGACATGAATACCTCCAAGAAAGTTGATTCAAAGGGGCCAGATAGTTTAGCAGTGAAATTGAAGGACGCTAATTTAGCTGAATGGAGCGTAGGAGATTTAAAATCTGTGTTGACAGAGATGAAACTGAAGGTTGACGGAACGAAGAAGGAGCTTCTCGATCGGCTGCTTGCGTTTGCCAGTGACAACAATCTGTTAGAAAAGAAACTTAAAGGGGTAAAAAAGATTTATGTTTTTCAAAACAAGTATGGATCCAACTGAAATACCTCCACCATCGTCTGTATGGAGTACAGACCAATCGCTTTTTTCCCCAAGTAGACGCGACAACCACAAGCCAATACACTGGATTCAAGAGACAAGGTCGCAAAGGATAATATCGCAAGGCCCAGAGAAACTTTAAGTCGAGGAAGATAAAGACAGTTAAGGTTCATAAGAATGGAGAAGTTACTTTTGTAAAGGCCATGATCATTAAAAGTTTCGGGCAAGAGATCACTCGTCCGGCTGTACTGGTATTCAAAGATAATTATCTGATGAAAGGATACTGCGAGTGTCCAATAGGTAAATGTGGAATATGCTGTCACATTGTTGCCCTCTTATTGCTTTTACAGCATTACTCCAAGCACAAAGTTTGTTTTCCCTAACTTGCACCCAGAAGATGCATAAAAAGTGGCATAAAAAGGTAGAAAGTCAAATATGGCAACAAGCACTTCCCTTATACCTCTCAAAGCATATAGAAATGCTTCTTCTTCTAGGAAACCTTTGAAAATCAAGACAGGACAGGAAAACAACGGGGAAAAATTGACTGCAGCAGTTAACGATAATTCAAAGAATTCCTGGTTGAAAAGGGATGTAGAAGATATCTCAGGTCAGATAATAAAGGATCGTAATAGCCATGGAGTGCAGCAGCATTTCTATAAAACTTTAAGAAAGTATGGAATCAACTCTGGACTTGCAATGCAACTTCATTACAACAATTCTTATTATGCGAGAACTGTGTTCAGTGACCATGATTATTGTAATGATGTCGAAGAACTTTATGACAACAAAGTTTTAAGAACAAGGTTTCAAAATTTGGAAAGCCATGAGGTAGGGCACTCAAACCTGAATTATGTGAGCAGTTCTGAGGTCACAGATCTAGATGATGTCAGACTTGTGAAGGACACAGTTGACCAAAAAGATCGGACTCAAATGTTAATGCATGAACACCAACAGAAAGAAGTTAAGCATTTGCTAGATTTACTACAAAACACAAAGGAATCCAAAATAACAGTATCACTGCCAAGGTACAACAAGTTAGAACCCAGTGGATTCAACTATGTCTCAGTCAAACAAGGATCAACACAATGGCATGCTTTGAGAGTAGGAATTATAACTGCTAGCAAGACTCCCTATCTGTTGGGTTTTCATGGTCAAAAGGAGTTTGAGCATGCATGGTTCTGTGTTCATAATAAAATTGATGAAAACAAAGTTTCACCAAAGAAATTCAAGAACTTTACTAGAGGGATACAATTTTAAGAACAAGCAGTGAAGTTGTTTGAAGAAATTTCAGGTTCGTAAACTTTTTTAAGTGAATGCAATAAATTAAAGACAGTAGCAGATCAAGGGGTGTCCAGGGAGGCATGCCATCCCCCTGCCCCCCCTCTAAAAAAATGAGACCCACCAGGCCAAGATACTTTGTTAGCGCTTTTGTCTGCCATTTAACCCATAGGAGAAACTGAATACAAGACAAATGACAATATGAAAGAATATCAGTCATCTACATGAATCCAGAGTAATAAGGAATGGTTACATTGCAGGTGCTCCAGTGACAACAAGTGGCTTTTTCTTTCATCCTAGTGATTGAAGGTATGGAGCAAGTCCAGATGGCATTGGACAAACTTTTTTGCTTGAAGTGATAACCAGATCTCTCAACAGTCTTGTGCCCTTAGACAATGTTACTGGTCCCCATATCCTTCAGTCTAACTTCCAGGTGGCTTGTACTGGTGGAAACATTACCTTTCTAGAATCTTATCTTCCTGAGCAAAACATAACTAATGTGTTTTTTTTCAAACGTGACAACCTTGTGATTGATGTTTGTAAGGCCATGCTTGACCACATTTTGGAGAAGAAAATTGTTACATACTGGCCACATGAGGAACACAATCTGCTGAAAAACTTGGTAAGCAGGTACTTGGACAAGTGCCAACATTTGAAAGTTTGAGGCCACTCTGATCATGGATTAATGCAATGTCAAAAACTGTCAAACAAGTTATTTTTCACAAAGAGTAACAATGCCAGGGATTGAACTGATCATTTACACATCTAGACTGCATTTTACAAAAGCATGGCCATGTTTAGAATCAAATTGTCAACCAGAACAGTAGCAATATCAATATTGCCAGTGTTGTAAACAAAAGCCATGCTTAATGGACTTAAAAATAATACACTACTTTACATTTAGCTGCTAAATACATGTATGATTCATTCAAGTCAGATCATCTCAGTTCTCTGTATTAATTACATACAGATTTCTGAACAATCCCTTTTGGACCAACAGGACTTTTCAAGGTGGTTACAACATGCGGAAAGATTTTAAAGCAGTAACCTAGTATATCAATTCGATTCGTGGGCCAACAGGCATTCAAGATGGTCCAGTCTCTCATTCATCCAATGAAATTTTCGTTGTATATCCTCAGTGTTGCAATGTCAAAATTTTTGCTGATGTCAGTTTGTTCATACTGGGAATCAAACTTTAACGGAGGGCGATTATGTAGTGGTCCCTTATGGTGGCACAGGTCTGCAATGTCAAATCCTTTGTCAGTTAGAATGATTTTTCCTTTGTTCACTTTGTCCAGCACTTCACATTGTTCAGTGATGTCTTTATCAGATATTGTTCCAGGGTAAGTGTCACTGCAATGGAGAAGACCACTATGGGGATAAATCCAAACAGATGTCTTCCCAGTCGTGTGGTTTTTATATGAGCTGAAGGTGATATTATTTATATCATAATTCTCTGACTGAGTTATCCAAGTTTCTGTCGCATCTCCTAGAGCCTCTGTTTCCACATGACCAGCATCATAAAATTCCTGTGGAAGGTATGACAAACCCAGGTAATGGTTTGAGGTCAAGACATTCAAATACTGTTGATAAGAATAGAGCCCATCCAATAAAGGCTCTAGAAATTGTTGGCACACTTGTTTGCACCATCCTAGCCATAATACTGAGGTGTATTTGTGTCTAACTTCCTGCTCTTTGTCTCAAGACCTCTACCTTTGCAATCAGGGTATCTGATCAATGCAAAAATGGTTCAACACACTCATACAAACAATCAAATTCATTTGTGGTAAGTCTGGTTAAATAAATGAACTTATCCTGTTTGTCCTTCAACATCATGTAGATGAATTGTTCTTTCGTCAGTTCATTTATTTTATTTTCCTGTTTTTTTTCTTTTTCGAGCAAGTGTTCTACCTGACATTTCAGCCTTTCCATCTCTTTGTCTTTCTCTTTCAATTTACTTGCCAGTTCCTCACACTGATTTCTAAGTATTTCATTTTCTAGTCTGTATTGACTTTCGTCTTTCCCAGAAGCCTTATTTAGTACAGGAGTTATCTCCTTATCCTTCTCTCTTTCTTTCTTGACGATTATTCGCCTTTTTGATTTTACTTCACAAGATGAAAACTCTAACGATCGCTTAGCTGCAACCAGCTTCTTTGCTTTTAACTTTGCACATTTTGATGCAGATTTCTCAAGATTTTGAACATACTGTTCATTACAAACACGATCCGGTAGATCGTACAGGTTTTCTCTTTTTCCTTTCGACCAGTGCTGGCAGCAAATAACTGCTTTCTTCCAATTGATGTCATCGTTCTTAAGTACTTTCATGTAAGAAGCCCTCAGAGCTGCGTCAGTCGATGAACCAATTCTTGAGAGCGTATAGTACGTTAAATCCTTGTTTCTCCAGTTGTTTCTACACAAAGTCGCTGCACAATTCCAGTGCCATCCCTTTCCCTTATCTTGTTTCCCTGTAGAGGTAGAAGATCCACTGGAGGCTGTTGTAGATTCTCCTGCCATGGCGGCCATATTAAAAAATTTTGTCTGGCGTTGGCAAAACTCGCTCCAGTCTCCCACGATATGAAAGTCGGCAATGGCAGGCAAGTTGTTGGTGCTCGCTGTTTCGAAGAACCTATCCGATAATGCATTGCGCGCGCACCGGAAGTCTGAAACTCTTGATGCTCGTATCTTGCACGGTTTCATAGTGAATGTAGTCAATAGGCGATTTTCGATATATATTAAAATTCTAACATGGCTCCGAGGCCAGAATAAAAGAAAGAAAATAAATGATTTATTCCCCCTAGCCTCAGAGCCAAGTTTGAGTTTTAATACATCCAGAATGGCCTAGTAGTAGTGTACTTTATTTATGTGTCGTGAAAACCTAGCGCATAGCACTAATTGGGGACACAGGGTAAAAGCTTTAAAAATAAGAAATCTGGAACTTATTTACAGAATTATTTATCTAACCTATTAACAGTTAAAATTATTTATCAATGTCCTAGAGTTAAAAATCAACTATTACAGAGCGCACATTTTTTGCATCCATCATCATATCATGACAGTCACGTCCGTTCTCCTGATTTTGCTCTTAAATCCGTGCAGGCTGTCTTCACTGCGTAACTCTTTTGTAAGTTTCGACCAGAGGAGAGGGCCATAGTATCTTATAGAGTGTTTACCATATTTTACTGTATTAAAGCGAGGGATTCTAAAATCTGCATTTCTTAGAGAATATCTTCTATCGCAGTTTACTTCTGACATAAATAGTTCCTGTATTTGACAAGGAAGTAAATTCTTTTTTGCCTTAAACATAAGGATTGCTATGTCTTGGAGCCTTCTGTTCACCAGTGATGGAATTTCAGCCAGCTTCAGCAGACCGTCATAAGAGAGTGATTTATCGTTGAAAACTGCTCTCAAGGCCCTTTCCTGTAGTCTTTCAGCTTTACGATTGTCTGAGGCTCTGCAGAAATGCCAGATGATAATGCAGTAGGTCAAGTGAGGTAAAATGGCGGCTTTACAAAGTTGTAGTTTAGCGTAAGTGGTTATTAGTTTTCTTAGACGACTTAAAACACCTATTGGTTGACTTGCCTTTTTACAGACTAAGGTAATATGCTCACTAAAATTTAGTTCAGAGTCCAGGAGTACCCCCAACAGTTTGATATTCATCCTTTTCTCGTTTAAAGTGGTAAAACACACTCGGAGGAATGGCTGAAAACATACCAAGCCCGTTCTCAAAGTGTATATCATTTCATTGCCTTGAGGAATTCAACGTTCAATATCCAACCTACGAAAAATTTTAAAAGCACCTCTAAGGACATCGATTGCAGCGGTGCTATGTTCAAATGATGTTAGAGTACTTTTTCATGGCACTGACACCTACCTTTTCGTTCCACCCATAATAGATATAGCTTTTTATAGCTTTAGGGTGTACCTGGGACCGACGCACAAAGAACAATTCAAATTTTGGCGTTTTTCTGACCAGTGCAGTTAACTGATTTTTCTTTGGATACAATGAATATATGAATTTCATATATTTTGAACTGCGGTATTAGATACGTACGATGCACGATCCTCGCAGTAGAGAGCGCTATTTATGCAATAGCGAAAATCAGACCTGAAAAAAATCAGGCCTCTACAGATTCGAACCACTGACCTCTGCAATACTAGTGCAGCGCTCTACCAATTGAGCTAACAAGCCAACTTGGAGCAGGCCGTTAAGATTTTTCTTTGTTCTCAAAGTAGTCATACACATAAGAAGGGATGTCCACATAGGTACCAAGTAGGTTTTGACGATGTTTGTGATTCGTCATCCGTATTTACTGATCTTTACATAAAATTATACTTAACAATTATTCTTTCAACCATAGCATAGTTAGGCTCGGGAGTCGGTAAAACACTTTTCGATCACATTTTATTTAAGGTTTTGTTCCAACTATAATTAAAAGAGTTATAGATATCTTCAGATTAAACATTAAATTTGGACCAGAAACAGATAAACAAAGACCCATACCACTTTTGCTTCTCTCACTCGATTGTGGTTAATTCACTTTTTAGTTCATTTGGTTATATCAACTAAGTTGAAATTGTAAATTGGCCACCGTAAAGAGTTAAAAAGCTGACGTTTCGAGAGTTAGCCCCTCGTCATTCACTCTGACGAAGGGCTAGCGCTCGAAACGTCAGCTTTAATTTTTAACTCTTTCCGGTGGCTAATTTACAATTTCAACTTAGTTGATATAGCCAAATTACCTTTTTACCCCCACTGACGCAGCACCACAGTTTCTTTAGAAACTTTCCCCATTTGTTCACTTTGTAGTTAGTTCGTATGCAATGGTTAGGAGCAGAAGATACAATAACTAGAACTTCGAAAAGTATGCAGTATATCATTTTAGAAGAAAGATAAAGCGACAGAAGATCCATGACTATTGAACTCAAAGGGACTTTTTATACACCTCCAAAAAAGGGAGTCTCGATGACGAACGTCATCGATTATTCATTCTTGCAAACAATATTCATTATGCTTTGTTTCCTCCTATTTTTTTTATATTGTTAGTACAGTAAGAATAAGAACAATTTTGTGAATATGCATAATGATAATTTTGCCGTTTTAGTACGTTCCATCAATCTCCGAGGGTGTTAACGATGAGTGATCGGCCGACAAGAGAAAGAGAGCGGGATTTCCATAAATTTAGATAAACCGAAGAGATGTGGGATCGTTTAGCTCTAATTCTTTGTAAATTAAAAAAGTACCGACGGGGGCGTTCGCCCTCCTCTAGCCATTCTGCTCAACTACGAATAATGATTCTTTCGACTTGTTTAGTTCGAAGGGCTTTCAAACGACATTCGGTGTCAGAAATTAAAGGGTAACGGAATTGTCTCCGTCAACTAAACGTTGACGAAGACGAATCAATTTGTTTGTCAAAATCACCTGGTCTCTTTGCAATTGTCTTCGCTTTTTACAGGAAAAGGAGAACGTTTCTTCTTTAATAGACTGTTTTAAAAACTCCCACCAACCTTGGAGACACGTAAAACAAGATAAAAAACGTACATGATCATCGATTAGTTTCTCTATAGTAGCGCAAAAATCCTTATCGTTCAAAAGAGAGTTGTTAAAACACCAAACGCCTGGACCGCGTTTTACAGCGGTGGGAATATCAAAGGTAAGAAAAACAAAATCGTGGTCGGATATCGAACAAGGGCTAATGTCACACTTAACGTTGGATGATAATAAATCTTTCGAAATTAAAAACTTGTCAAGTCTACTCCCAATTGACCGTGTGGAATTAAACCACGTAAATTCTCTTGATCTTGGATGCAAATTTCGCCAAACATCTGAAAGCGCGAAATCACTTTTCAAATATTCGTAGTCTTTGTCTATAGAGACATTCCCACCAAATTTATCGAGAGCGTTGTGGTAACAATTAAAAAATCTCCTCCGATGATAGTCGCAGAGGAGGGAATGAAAAATTCATGAATCGAAACAAAAAAACTTTTCCGTTCGGTAGGATTGGTAGGAGCGTCGATATTGACTAGATTAATATCATAGTCGTTGCACCTGATCAAAACACTGACAATACGACCTTGTGAGTCCTTCTTCCAAGATACGATTTCGTCTGAGCATTTTGAGGAAATCAAGGTGACGACATCACCCTGTTTCCCGGAGGCAGGGGACCAAAAACTACGGCCCAGCCATCTACGGGATAGAGATTTAATACTAGATTCAGAATGAATTAACGTTTCTTGCACAAAACAGACATCACAGTTGGACTTCTCGATGAAATCAAACAAGAAATTGTAGGTAAGGGGGTTTGCTAGCCCCCTTGCATTAATAGTTAATAGTTTGAAAGAACTTGGAAAAAAGACTCACTTAAAAAATTAGAAACTTACATGGATTTTTTAGAGTGTCTATTTTTTCCTTTTTTCTTTTCCGCGGGGGTAGTTTCCTTTCGACTTGGTGATACGTCGGATGATTTTCTTTTGAGATCGTGGGAGGTTTCTATGTCATTTTCTGTTTCAGGGGTATACAGTGGATGAGACGAGGCTGTGGTAGGAACAGGTATCGATGAGCGTGGCTTTCCAGTGGTGAGTGTAGGTGTAGTAGGTTTACGAATGCAGGCAAGAGACAGATCAGGCAAGCGAGCAGGTGTGCGACGGGATGACGACTTGATGGGTTTGGGAGCAATGAAACCATGAGGATCCAGAATCGGGGAATCAGAAGAGACGGATGACGGTTGAGAAGATTGTGCAAGGGCAGTTCGGGTTGAGAGTTTTGCTCAGGCTGTTCGGGTTGAGAGTGTTGCTGTTCAGGTTGAGAGTGTTGCGAAGGCTGTTCGGGTTGAGAATTTTGCTCAGGCTGTTCGGGTTGAGAATTTTGCTCAGGCTGTTCAGGTTGAGAGGATGGCTGAGTTTCGTTGAAATCGTCGTGCGGGGGAAAGACGGGAGGCAAGTTTTCAGAAAGTTCTTCGTTGACAGGCGGATTTGGCGGAGGAAGATTTTCGGAAGATCGTTTCGGTGGAAGAAGGACGGAGGCGAGTGGGCGTTTTCATCAATGGAGCCGTGGTCAGATTCATCGATGTTTACTTTACCCATTTCATCAGTTGGGGCACAATGGACGAGCGGAAAAACCCAAGAATAGTCGCAGTTAATACCCATGTGACCCTCCTCTTTACATATGCAACATAAAACTGGGCGTTGACACTCTGACGCCTCGTGACCAATGCCTTCGCAATTAAAACAGATTTTGTTGGGACAACCTTTAGCGAAATGTCCCGGACGATTGCATTTGCGGCAAGTTGAAGCTTGACCGTTGTGTCTAAGAAAAATCTGAAATTTCCCAAAACGCAAGAAGCCCGTGATAGGTTTGTGAACCCGAACACAGTAATATCGGAAACCGTTGTAGGTACCGGGAGCATAAGAATGCTTGCCTCTTCGATAATTTAGCACATCGCAATACCGTGATAACCGTTTAATTATCGCCAAGTCAGATAATTCAAAAGGCGCGTCAAAAATTGTGAGGAATGTTAGCAGCTTGTCAATATCCTGTAGGGCGTAGTTTTCTGAACCGATTTGCAGAGAGTTGAAACGTAAAAATCTTTCCTTGGCCACCTCAGATTTGAAAGTCACAACGACTTCCCTATTTAATTTCCGTTGAAGACATTGTACTTCGCTAAAATCTATGTTCAGCGCCGCAAAAGTGTCAAAGACAGATCGGGCAGTCGCTGTTTTAGCCGGTGTGAAGAAGGCGGTTCTTGGCCGCTGCGGCATGTTGTTTTCAGAAGACGTAAAAAACCGCTCGTTTAGAACGTTATTCCTGTTGACGTTATTTCCATAACTTCCATTGCCATAATTTCCAGTAGTTCGTTCGGCTCTTGACGCATACGATTCGCCATTGACAATTGACGGGTCTTCAATAGTTCCATCGGCGACTAAAGCTTCAACTAATCCATCGGTATTCATAGCAGAATCCATAAAACACACGTAAAGTAAATACAAACGAGGGCCTAAAGGCCGAACTAACCTTCAAACAACGGTAAGTAGGCGAATAACTTGACTAGTCGAGGAGCCCTCAATAGCGTGTCTGATCTAGCCAAAAAGCAGAGAAGCGTTTTACTGTTTCGACCTTCTGGGCCTCATCAGTGCAGTTTTTTTTATGTTTAAGGTGGACGGCCGGGCCCCCAATGAAGGGCGCGTGCAATGCCCGCCGACCAACAGGACTAATCCTACCCATGGCTTGCGTGCAATGCCTTAGGGTTAGGGTCCACCAGAAACGAGGGTCACCAGACGCCAAACTCGCTGGGGAATCGAACCCCACCTCACAGAAACCAAAAATTGGGTACACAGAACTAAAACGAACAAGGACAAACAGACCAGTGCAGTACACCAACAAAGGAGACCAGCACATGGACAACAAAACAAATACTCACGAAAGGCTACTGTGCAGTGCACCAACAAAGGAGACCCAGCACAAGCAGCGGACAGACACACTTACAAAGTAGACAGAACGAACGATACTGGCCTAGTGCAGTGCACCAACGAAGGAGACCCAGCACATGGCTTACGAAACAGATACTAACAATTAGGCTACTGTGCAGTACACCAATGAAGGAGACCCAGCACAAGCAGCACAAAGACACGCTCACTCAAGCAAAAGATCACACGTCACTCAAGCAAAAGAAGAACGAGGCTACTGTGCAGTACACCAATAAAGGAGACCCAGCACGAGCAGCACCGAAACACACTCATTCGAGCAAAAAAAGTAAACTAAATAACTACGGGGAGCAGGACTAAATGGAAAAGACAAGGGAGTCGTTTACCACTGAAGCTATGATGCCACGGGCGCCCCACTGACGATGGAAGACGCGACGACGCCTGTCAGACTTGCACCGCCTGAGGGAAATTGGTAAATAAAACTTCAGGCGGGCCTTGATAGAAGCAATCACCGCCACAGCGCCAGGACGAACGTTACGGAAACGGAAATCGTTCCTACTCCGCCAAATACAAAACTTAGAAACATTGAGCAGATAGACAAAGACACGCGGGACAGAAACCAGTTCACTAGAGTTGAAACCAAAGAGGACATGACGTAAAGAGATGGCAGGACACATAGGAGAGAAGGAAAACAGCAAGGACTGGACCCAGGCGAGAACACTCTGAACAAGTGGACAGTAGAAGAACAAATGCTTGAGTGACTCGACCGTGGGTCCACAAAAACACGAGAGAGGAACAGATAAACCAAAAGAGGAGAGACGCCGGGCGGTGTACAGGACGCCGTGCGCAATCTTCCAATTTAGGTCGATGACACGACGGTCAAGATAAAAGAAAGATAGGGCATGCCACGTGGCAGGCCAGTCAAGGTTGGGATAGATAAATAGAAACTTAAGGACACAATAAGGCTGGACCATGTTCTCAGAGAGAAGATATAGGTAGCAAGACTTGGTAGACATAGTAAGAACAGGAGAACAAACAAGAGGGCATGAAGAGCCGTAGACTAAAGAGTTTTTTGACGTGGCGAAAGCCCCGTCGAGCTTACGCCAGGCCAAAACCAGAGCTTGATAGAAGGGCGGCAAGACCCTGAGGTCGAAACTAAAAGGACGAGAAAACACAACAAGAGGAGAGACACCAAACAAAGAGTTAAACCAAAAGGACATGAGAGCGACCCAACTGGATGGGGAGGAGACGAATCTCCTCACCCATTGACCAAGGAGGGCCCTCACCTTGGACTGAATATTAACCACAGAAAAACCACCAAAAAGGGGAGATTGAACCACGGCCGAACGGGAGACGAGCTCAACCTTGCCAGACCAGAAAAACGAGAAAACAAGACGGGAAAGCTTCGCCTCCACCCAGGCCGGCATGTGGATAAGAGAGGCCACATACCAAACCCGGGAGAGGGCGAGAGCGTTAATGACTAGGGCCTTGCCATGAAAAGAGAGAACACGAGAACGCCAAGACTTGAGAACACGGTCCACCGCATTAATGCGAGGACGCCAGTTGTCTTCATCAAGGTTACCGGGGCCGACAAACACCCCCAGCACCTTGAGCTTAGCAGGAGACCAGTCAAAAGGAACTGGGGGGTCCGTACGACCCCGCCAACCACCCAACCAGAGACCCTTGGACTTAGAAAGGTTGATCTTAGATCCAGAAGCTAGTTCAAAAAGCTTGTAAGTCTCAAGGGCAGCCAGAATGCCAGAATCAGTGGTAAGGATTAAAGATGTATCGTCCGCGTACTGCGAGATGGGAGACAGTACGGGACACCCAGGGAGAGACAGACCCTTGATACGGGGGTCTGCACGGATACTACACGCAAGAACCTCAGACACAAGAAGATATAGGAGGGGAGAAAGAGGGCACCCCTGCCGGACACCACGAGAAAGGCTAAAGAAAGGAGTCAGGAACCCATTCACATTGACCGCGCTTTGAACATGAGTATAGAACAAGTCGACCCACGTGACAAAGGAAGGGCCAAAGCCCATGGTGACGAGAGTGGACCGCATGAAGCCCCAATCCACACGGTCAAAAGCCTTCTCTTGATCGAGGGACAGGATGGCGACAGGGGTGCCAGAAGACTCAGTATAGCTGACAACGTCTCTAAGCAGAGCAACATTTTCTCCCATGAAACGGCCGGGGACTCCGCATGTTTGATCACGGCTGACAACGAGGTGTATTACCCGGAGGAGACGCCCAGCTATGGCACGAGAAGCAAGTTTATAATCAACGTTTAGAAGAGATATGGGCCGCCAATTTTTGGGGTCAAGGCAGTCCCCCTTCTTGAAAGACAGAGTGATGATACCTCTGCGCTGAGAGAGGGAGAGAAAACCAGAGGAAGAGCATTCGTTAAGAACAGAAACAAGATCAGAGCCAACCACGTCCCAGAAACGGAGATAGAATTCCATAGGCAGGCCGTCTAAACCAGGTGCCTTGTTACGAGCCATGCCCTTGAGAGCGACGAGGACCTCTGATGATGTAAGAGGGCCCTCACAACTGTTGGCCTGATCTTGAGAGAGAACAGAAGACAAATTTTCAAGAAGAGAAGATTGAACATGAGGGTCAGTAGGAGAGGCTGTATAAAGACTAGAATAGAAGGAACCAAGAGACGCACAGAGATCGGCAGAAGACGAGACGATAGAGCCATCAGGCTCTCTCAGCGCAGAGATATGACGGTCAGCGGAACGTTTTTTCTCGAGACGAAGAAAATACTGCGAGGAAGACTCACCCTCCTCAACCCATCGGACTCTCGCACGCACCTGAGCCCCCCTCGCAGCATGGGAATCAAGCCGGGCAAGCTCAGAACAAGCAGACCGCCAAGGGTCAATGCAGGAAGTAATTCCAGAATCAACTTTGGCCTGAAGATGCTGGACAAGACGTACCAGGGCATCTCTGGATGAAGATGTTGTGCGGGCTTTATTTGCACAAAAGCGGATAGTAAGCCCCTTGATTTTACTTTTCCCACGATCCCACCACTTAGCTAGAGAAGGAAAGCGGGGGATGGCAAGGCGCCAAGCAGACCATTCATCACGGACTAGTTGACGATAGTCCGGATCGTCGAGGATGGAAGTATTCAGCTTCCAGTAGCCTGGGCCAGGTGGAACGGCATCGGGAACAGACAGAGATAAACACAAACCGCGATGGTCCGAGAACGGACACACATACACGGAACAAGACGACACTGATGGGACCCACGCAAATGGGACCCCAAAAAGGTCAATACGCGACGCTAAACTGCCATTCCACCTGGTCCAGGTGAACCCAGGAGTAGTGGGGTGGAGATAACGCCAGATGTCAATGACGCAGGACGCCTCAAAAAGATGGTTTAGTGTGGGAGAACTATCTCCAGACAAGGAGACGGGGTCTGGGCCACGCCTATCTCGAGCCCTATCAAATACAGCATTGAAATCTCCAGCAAGGACCGTAGGGATGGAAGGGTCGATCCTTGAATGAAGGCCATCGAAAAACAGGTCTCGTGCAGGGTTGCAATTAGGAGCATAGACACAGACAACTCGGAAAATTTTATCATGAAACGAGAATTCACATTGTAAAAAACGACCATCAGCAGACCAAGACTTTAGAAGGGAGATAGAGGGATGATAGAGAACAACACACCCACAAGAGTGAATAGAACCCGGGGCTAGCACAGACAAGAAACCAGACGAGGAAAACCACGATGAACATTCAGTTAAGGAAACACAATGAGTCTCCTGAAGGCAGATAACATCCACCTTCACCGGGAGAGAGCGCAACCATTGCACGAGGCCATCACGCTTCGACCGGTCCCTGATGCCATTGACATTCAAAGTAAGGAGAGACAAAGCCATGAGGAAGAGATGGATGACCCTCATGAAAGCCAGGGCTGGGGCTGGGGTTTCCCCTTCCTACTGGGAAGATTGGGGACAGCCCTCGTACGCTTAGAGACCGTACTCGGCAACTGAGTATGAGAAGGAACCATGACACGTTTCTTAGAGCGTTTCCTGGAGACAACTTCAAAACCGTCCGATGACATGCTCCTCGTGAGAGGAGAGGAGAATTCAGAAATATCAGGAGACTCTGAGCCCTGAACAGGGGTAGAGTCCTGAGAGGAGAATTCGGTGATATCATCATCGACATTAGTGACACTTTGGCCAACACTAGTATTAGTGGTACTTTGACCAGACTTAACTATTTTACTGGTACTTTGACCAAACTTAACTAATTTACTGGTACTTTGACCAGACTTAACTATTTCACTGGTACTTTGACCAGACTTAACTAAAGAACTGGCACTTTGACCAGACTTAACATTATCAATAAATAATTCACCGGTACTTTGACTGGACTTAACTAAAGTACTGGTACTTTGACCAGACCTAACATTATCAATAACTATAGGACTGGTACTTTGACCAGACATAACACTATCATTAACTAAAGGACCGGTACTTTGACCGGACTCACTATTATTAACTAAACTGGTGTTTTGACCAGCGATACTATTATTAGGAACACTATTTATTTCTGAGGCCTCAGATTGTTTAGGAACGTTATTTAGATTACTGATTTCATTATTACTGGCTTCGCCAGGAGCAGAGATAACCATTTCTTCAGACGGAAGATCAACAGATTCGTTGGGTGGACAAGGAACATTACCCGGCAGATTTGCCACATCTCCAGAAGAAATGGGCGGGAAATCAGCGGCCGGGGGAACAACATGGGGCGTAGAGCCCCAGACATTTCTGGTACGGCGGGAAGGGCAGTTACGGGCGAGATGACCAGCTTCCCCACATTCCCTGCATTTTCCATTGAAGGGACAGTCAGCAGCTTTATGGCCCATGGTTTTGCAGATAGAGCAGAATGGCTTGATACCACGATACCAAATGCGCACAGGGTAACCGTCAATGGTGATTTGTGCGGGGATAGGTTTCTCCATGGACATGGTCAGAATTCGCGATCCAGTAAGAAGATGTGGACGCCCCATGAAAGCCTGACGTTTGCAGAAGAAAACTTTGCCAAAGGTCTTGAAGTCCTCGCACAGGATCTCGTCATCCCCTTCAGCGGGGTAGTGATGGATATAGACGAGCGTGTGTGGACGATCGGAATTGGTGACACTACATTCCACACCATCGAGATTTATAAAACCGGACTCAACAAGACTCGCCATATCGTCAGGATCTTTGAAAGTGAGGCGAATAAGGCCTCCCGGAACGAACTGAACCGCAGATAGTCTATTAAGGTCGATTTCATTTTCTAACATTTTAAGAACAGCTGGTCTAGGGTGGACCGTAACTGCCGCCGTAGCATGGACAACACAAGTTCTAGCACATATTAACATTTTGAAAAGGAATAGGAAGAGAGAAAAAAAACAAAAAGGAAAGAAAGGAGAGAAAAAGGACTACAACAATTGCCAAAAAAGGCAAAAAACCCACCAAGTTCAGCAAAGCTGAAACCTGGATGGGTTCCCAACAAAGTTCGGACCCACCAAAAAAAACCAAAAACGAGATGGGTGACCGAAAACAACAAGACAAAAAAGACTGGCGTTCCACTCCCGGCAGGTACTTAGCACAGTCGAATAAATTTGAAAAATGAGAGAATACTTACAAATCCTTTGCCCACGATGAGGTTTCGGACCAACACTTTCCCTTGCAAAGATGAAATCCCGCGTCAGGTAAGTAGGGCGCACACTGTTTCGACCTATGTGGGCCTCATCAGTGCAGTGCTGATGCTAGGATGGAGGAGAACCGAAAGGATCACCCCAAACGACCCAACATTTGTGGTGTCGTCTAAGCCATGCCAGAGTGCTCAAACTAGAGTAAACTAGTGAGCATGCGCATATATGTAAACATTAAAATGGAATGGTGCTAATTTTCGATTTAAAAATATTAAGAGAACCAGAGTTTACAACGTCACTTGGGAGGGTATTCCATTCAGCGATAGTTCTTGGGAAATAAGAGAATTTAAAAGCGTCTATTTTGGCCATTGGGACCTTATATTTAAAAGCTGACTTCGACGATTACGTAGTTCATGATTGCGGGATAATAAATTTTCAAGGTTGATGTCTATTAGGTTGTTACTTAGTTTGTACATAAGAGATGATCTAGCCTGTTAACGTCGTAATTCTAATGAGTCCCATCCAAGTGTTTCAATAAGTTCTGTTACAATGCTTTCACTGCGGTAATTATTCATGCAAAATCTAGGGGCTTTCCTCTGAACCATCTCAACAGCAAAGGTGTCCTTCTGATAATATGGGTCCCAGATTTTGCTCGCGTATTCCAACTTTGGATGAACAATTGAGTTATAGAGAGTTTCGTTGACATTACGAGAACTGTTCCAAAGATTTCGTTTAACCAATCCAAGCACTTTGTTCGCGTTTCCTGTGATGTCTGAAATATGATCAAACCATTTTAACTGAAGTCCTTCTTTAAGGTAACACCAAGATAAGTTATGGAGTCCACTTGTTCGAGTATCGCATTGCAAAACGTATAAGTTCTTGTTGGGGGATGTCTTTTGTTAGAGAAACAGATAATTTTGTATTTCGATGGGTTAAAGCTCATTTGCCATTTATCCTGCCATTGCTCGAGACTAGAGAGGTCGTCCTGGAGATTGATTGTATCAGTGTCAGCTGAAATGACTCCATAAACTAGGGCATCGTCGGCAAAGAGTCTTGTTTGAGATTTAAGAATGTCTGGCAAATCATTAATGTATATTAAAAACAATAAAGGGCCAAGCACTGTTCCTTGCGGTACCCCAGAAATAACGGGAGAAGACTTCGATAACTTTCCAGAACATATGACAGATTGGCAACGCTTAAGTAGACATGATTCAAACCATTGTAGTAGATTTACCCTTATGCCATAGTAATTTAATTTACTCAAGAGCCGTCTGCGAGGGACCTTGTCAAAAGCCTTTGCGAAATCAAGTACAGCAGTATGAACTGACTTTGAAGCGTTTAACGACCTAGCAATATCATTGATAGTTAAAAGTAATTGCGTCACGGTTGATCTTTTAGCTCTGAAGCCATGCTGAGTATCTGTAAGAATGTTGTACTTCTCCATATGCTTCATAGCAAAACTATGAATATAATGCTCAACGACTTTACAGGCCACACAAGTAAGAGAGACGGATCTGTAATTAGTTGGATCTGATTTCTTCCCTTTTTTAAAGATGGGGCAGATATTAGCTTCTCTCCATTGGTCAGGTACTGTACCCATGTCCACTGATTCTTGAAAAATGTGTGTCAACATCGGAGCTATGATCCCAGCTTTCTCCTTTAGGAACCATGATGGTATGCCATCTGGCCCGCTGGCTTTGTGACGGTTCAGAGAATTAAGTTGTTTTGCCACTCCTTCAACCGTAATCTTAAGAACACCGATACCTGGTTTGGGATCAGCACCCATGTCTGGAATAGTAGATAAATCCTCCTCGGTGAAAACGCTTGTAAAGTGATCATTTAAAGTCTCTGCTTTTTCCTTATCATCAGAAATTATGTTCTCATCTATTTTAAGGTCTGACACTCCAAGATCGTCTTTTTTCAAGTGCTTTATGTGAGCCCAAAACTTTTTTGGGTTTTCTTTCAAAGATTCTTCAGAGAAATCAGCATAATATTTATTTCTAGCGGATCTTAGTCTTCGCTTAATAGATTTTTGGTATTTTTTTAATTTTGACTAATCAGATTTGGATCTGATTTCTTCGCTTTGTTATAAAGTCTTTGTTTTTTCCTTGTTTGTTTACGCAGTGAACTGTCAAACCACGGAAGGTTAAACCTCGAGCTAGATAATTTATTAGGGATGCAATCATCCATAATAGAGGTTATATCATGAACAAATACTTTCCATTTTCCATCAACTGATATGTTAGTGGGCAAGTTCTCAAACTGGGTAGCAAAGTTTCTAAGCTGCTGGTTTAGCTTTTCTTGATCAGTGCGTTTTTGTATGTAAATCTTACGCTTGACTAAACTCTTTTTCTTTGGTGCCAAATTAACCGTGAATGAGACAATATCGTGGTCGCTGATCCCAGGAGTAATTTTGACATTATTCACAGTGGTGTTATTATTTGTAAACACCAGGTCCAAGGTATTTCTTGTATTGCCGTGAATTCTGGTGGGTTCGTTTACTAGGTGTTCTAAGTCATATTCATTTATGATTTCTGTAAGCCTCTCAGAGGTTGCGGCATGATCAGAGTCTTGGTTATTTTCCCAGGAAATATTAGGGGCATTAAAATCGTCTCCCAAAATGACACTGTTGGCGTTCATCAAATTACCAATTTTGGACAGAGATACGTCGAGTTCGTTTAAACTGACTATATCTGACGAGTGCGGGCAATAAAAAGATCCTAATAGGATAGACTTGGACTTTTTACCTTGTAATTGGCATTGAGTCCATAGAATTTCACAGTTAGAGTCAAAGTCATCTCTGTGGTTGATGATATCTTTCTTAACAGCTTGGAAAACACCACCACCAGCCTGATTCATTCTGCCTTTGCGAAAAACATTAAAGTTGCTTGGAAAAATTTCATTGCTGTTAATATCCAGGCGTAGCCACGATCACCCAAGATTACCCAAGATTACCCAAGATTACCCATTACCCAAGACTGTATCTGGTTTTCTCTTCTCGATGACTGCAGCCAAATCGCAACTTTATTTCGCACACTTTGACAATTTATTAATAAGACCGACAACATGGCTCGTTTATTACCTAAATGTTTTTCATGGTTCTTGGAAAGTTTGGAAGGATCATCATAAAAAATACCTTACGTGAATAATGAGAAAAGTGAATCACTGAGTATGTATCTGTGTAAACATTTCCCATAAAGCCATTGGATTTCATGGTTCATGCTTTTCAGGTGTCAACGACTGTCAACGCTTTTGCAATCGAGTATTGTAACTACTGTTATATTTTATGTTACGAGAGTGACATGTGCTTTTGGAACATCACTAACCAGAAGGGTTCAGCAGGACACAGTTCAATCCACATTTCTTTAGTTTTCTTCTGGGTGCTTTTTTTTACTCTTAAATTAGGTTTTGTACCTAGTAATGCTATGATTTTAGATCTAACGTAACAAGCACTTTTATTAAATATCCATCAAAAAGCGTTAAAAACACCATCATACATATAGATTAGATGTACTGAAAAACCATTACTTTCATACATGTTCCCACTTTACACCTAAATGACAATTGTGAGATGAAGAAGTTTGGTTTACTAATTTACATGTATGATGCAGACACACGGATTCATGGGCGAAATGAGCATATAAAAGGTTGAACTGACGCATTAACCACTGCATGTCACTAAGCTTTATTTTAAATTTTTTAGCATACTCTTTGAAGAATTTTTCTACTCCGAAATTCTAATTATCATGGGCTAGGCATCTCCAAGCGGTACTAAATTCGTTTCTGATTGGCAAATTGCCCCGTTTCACTCTGTGAAACTGCATTGATTTGCATACCAATCTAGAGATTAATTTTCTCCACCACCCTTATTTCATTATACTGGGGGAAAACGAACACTGTGACTTGCACTAATATAACTGGACCGCCTTCCCATTCGACTAATATAATAAAGCCATTGTTAGTAACAAAAGAAGTTAGCAAATGCATATAAATCATCAGTCCATCAGGAACTTAACTGCATAGATACCTATTCTAAACTACTTAACCCTAGAAAGATATATGTAAAGAGATGTTTTCAGTTTAAAGCACTTAAATGGCTTCGTTATCCCTGTCAAGGGCTTGTTCGTTGGTAGAACCTTTTTCTTCCTCTCGTTGATCGTCAAAATGACCCTTGACTCTATAAAGTTCGACGTCGTCGTCTTTGTTGTAGGCAACCATCTTTATGGGCGTCACTCGTGTTGAATTGCAGTTTCTGAAACGTTACAAGCCGACAGAATATAAATATGATTATTTACATGTTCTCCTTTTTACTAGACCTATACGAAATTCCAAGACCTCACTTTTTCGGTATCGGGTGGTGTCACATTTTCGACAACTAATTTATGTTCTGCAGGTTCAAAAACGGAAAAAACGGAAAAGGGCTGATTTGATTATAGTAAAACAGAAAAGAATTTATCGTATGTAAGTGACAGCAAGGTTGAGGAAAGTATTATCGTCAATTTCCTTCTCTATTAGCGCAAGTGTATGAATGACAGCAAGGTCGAGGTAAGTCTTATTACCAATTTCCTTCCCTGGTAGTGATTATGGTATAACAAAGAAATAGCTTACAATCCTTTAAACATTTTTTCTCGCATGTGAGTGGTCAAAATGCACTATGTGGCCGGATTGGGTCAAAGGGTCTCGTTTTACACTGGTATCAATGAAGGTGCAAAAGTGGCAAAAGTGAACGAAACTCACTTGCAACATCCCAGAACACAAAGTATGATGATCAATATGGCCCCAGTTGTTGCTCCTCCAATAATGAAATACCGTTTTGATATTTCTTCATTATCAATTTTTGGAGTCTCAGTGAAACTGCTCTCGGTAGAAGAGTCGAGGAATGCAATTGTTAGGCTAACTACTGTCACGTCCAGGGCTTTTTCCAACTTTTCATGTGATGTTTCGATGACTGTCAACAAAGTGTTTTTATCCAGGGCAGAACGAGAATCAGCAGCCACTCCAGGTGGGAACTGGACGTAGATTGCAACTCGAATCTGATAAAGATACGTGGTTCTCTCTGGATAACCGGGAAGAAGGTGAACTTGATCTGATGTGAAAAGGACGTAGTCGAGTGCCCTCCTGAAATCAAAACCATATAATTCTTTCTTAGCTTGAAAGAGTTTGAGCATCAATTGAATTTGGCAGAACAAATGGTCATGGGAGAAAGTCATTAAAAAAATTCATCTTATTTTGCAAACATTAAAATATATATTTTTGTCATGGTTCAATAAAAGTGATTTCTGTGGTCAAATGTGCAATGTATGTTCAGTTCTGGGCCCAGTTGTTCTAAAGCCGATTAGCCTTAACCCAGGACAAGTTTAATCTGTGTTTCTTTAATCATTTCCTTTCTTTCCTTTTTTGAAAGCCTTTTTTCGGATATTTTTTTAATATATTTTTAGAGCATCCAAGCATCAAATTTTATTCAAAAGGAGTTATAGTGAATATTCTTTTGAAAGCTTTCAGATCTTTTGCTCTGGGATATCTTAATAACAGCTTTGAAGAACCCAGCTCTGCTGCTAAACTAGCTACGTCAATAGTCAATTTCATGTGTATTTTTTACTTGCAAAATGTATTGTGTTTTTGAAGCATACCTCAGTCTTCTTTATGGACAAAACGAAATGTAATGAAAGAGTAGCTAATTTCTGAATTACCACTGGCCTCTTTTTAAAAACAAGCCCTGGTGCTTATCCTTTCACGTAATTATGAGTTTTTCATTCATATGCAAATTAAACTCGTTTTCATACGAATAGTTAAGCACCAGGCCTCGTTTTGAAAAAGAGGCCAAAAGTAATTGGAAATGGCCTATTTAGTTGTGACTAGGCTTGGCAATGGTGCGGTAACCTTTTTCGAAGTCTTCTGGTTATGCAGTCCCTGCTTTCCCCACAGAAAGTGGTCACAGAATCTGCAACTGCTCCTTTGAAGACTTGCTCTACGGGTAGGGTCCACTAAATAATCGTGAAACAACAAGGTTTTTTTCATGGTTTGTAACATAATCATTTTCAAGTAAAACACAAAAATTAAATTCTGTGTTTAATAATCATAATGGTTAATTCGATAAGATGCCTCCCTAGGGGAAAGACAAGTTTCTTTTCTGCCTTTTTCAAAATACTGGGGGTTTTTTTATTTGTTAAAGTTTTTCAGTATTGATTTTCCTGAAGGCTATTCAACTTATTTAACCTTTCAAATTAGATTTACACTCATCCACCCAGAAAGGCCCCCCAACAACTTTTCTTCTTCAGCACAGAGAAATTAATTTATTTCATCCAAACCACTCTCGATAATGCTGATCATCGCAGTTTGTAATCTGGCTTTTCATTAAATTTTCAAACCTCTTCCTCTCTAACCGCGAGGAGTAAAATGAACGAGAACAGATTGACTGTCCTCATTGTCTTTTTATAATGTAAAGAATTAAAATGGACGCGAGAAGATACGAAAAGTTTAGTCTCACTGAAAAATTTTTGTCATTGACATCCTCTATCTGTTTGTGACTTTAATAATATATTACTCGTGTCGCTTTCGAGTGGAAGGCAATACCTGAGATAAGTTCAGTCCTTCAAAAGTGATAACAATCGCTTGACGTTTTTCAATTAAGGACGGATTTTGTGGAGTCGGTGCGGGCGGCGGAGGAGGTGGTTTTTCATCTTTATCAAGACCTTGAGTAAAAGTGAAAATAAGTAAGTAACATCATCACCAGAGAGGTCGATTCGATATTCGAAGTTGAAAAGGTAGCCCTTTGGAATGATCTGAGCTAAATATATATCCCTAGTCTCATTACAGGAAATATATGGAAGTAAGTTTTAAATTTTCTCCACGAATAATAATTGTATATGATCGAGTGCTTCCAAAGTGGTCCTACCCACTTTGGTTCAACATCTCTTGCGATATTAATTTTGCAGCATTCTCACCAAATCTTAAACAAGTTTTAAAGCTGCTTTGTTAAACACGGTTTAAATCTGTTCTCTTCTTAGAAGCTACTTTAAACCTATGTTTGTCGACTTCAAATTAAGCACATTGAAGATACAAGTTAGTGACTACTTGAGACCTATGGAAAAGAAAGGCGATTTTTCATCTCTGTTTCTGAGTTTTGCTCACTTAAACCCAGTTTAACTAAAAAGGTTTTGTCGGTGTCAATTGGGTATAAGCCACACCTCATCCTTACAAACTCCGTTCCTGTCACAACAATATCTATTTTCAAATCCTTTCCTTTGGGAAATTTAGTCGTGTGCAACTGAGGAAAAAATGTTTAAAAAGTCATTAAAATGTTCTTGTTTATTCATTAAATGCGTGGTTAAGCCACATTTATAGCCACACAGGTATAGCCACACTGCATATCAAATTTATCCTGTTTTATTAGGGAGATATGAACACGTGCGGTCTCACCTTTGCAAGTATTGTCAATCCAATAGAGTCCCTCTTCACAGACGCATTTGTAAGAACCTTGAGTATTTTTGCAACGCTGTGACGAATCCTGACATTTAAAGGTCCATTGCAAACACTCGTCTATATCTGAGAAGATAAACTAATGTCGGTATGTTTGTAAATGAAATAAGGAAGATGGCAAATTTTGAGCTCGGTAAAGAAATAGAGAAAGATGTTGTTCGTCTTGTCACGAGCGTAGAACGAAGAACAGCTATTCTATTTACAAACATGGCGCGTTAGGGGGGGCGGGAGAGGGGGAGAGAGAGAGAGAAGGAGTAAAAGTACTTTTTTTTCTCCGTGGTGATGCCTCAGTTCTACCTTTACTCTACCTATGCAAGTAACATTATCAGCGTCCAGTATAAAGCCGTCCACACAGGAGCATGTATAGCTTCCTTCCGTGTTGCTGCATTTATGATTACATCTATCCTCGTTCGCTGCACATTCATCAATATCTAATGGAAAAATGGATAAAGTTTAAGCTGTAGTAGAATTACTTGTAACCCTCCAGTCTAACACACAGCACTGAGAGTAAACGATGCCTTTCAAAAAACATACATCAAGGAGAGAAAACACAGACTTTAAATACGTTTTTTAGAACACAAATAAGGCACTCAAGACAGTCCCTTCTTCTTAAATGCTTTTGCCACTGTCTCTACTGATTAATATCTTTTAAATCGCTGCACCTACATCATTTGGTGCCCTATATCTTTCTTTCAACTCCAACTGAGGTAGTTGACTCTCTATCCGTATACTAAACGGCCTTAGTTGGTTTTTCTCCATCTGTCATACACTTACACCTACCTTTGCAAGTATTTCCATCGCCTCCAAGAAGATAGCCTCGTCTACAAGCACATTGTTGAATTTTGTTTGAACCATAATAACAGATGTGCTGACAACTATGTTTACCTTTCTGACATGGAGAATCAGCTGAAATGAAATGTTTTATGCTAGTTATATGTATATTTTCATAAATTATATTGTCTGTTACTAACAAAAAACATGTACAGGATCAAACGATTTGTATCCTACAACACATAAGAAACATTACAATAGATGCTGACATCACTTACAATGGTCACGTAACTTACGCGTACTTGTAACAATTATAAAACTAACAGAGAAACTGATTAAACACTTTTAAAACGGAAACTTATAATACACTTACCCTTCCTAACAGCATTCACTAAGTGATGGATAAAATTAATTAAACATCTTAGAAAAACAATGCCGATCAGGGTAACCTAGGTTACAAGGTAGGTAACCGCCTCCCGTTTAGCTCAATGGATAGAGCGCTGGATTGTTGTGCGGGAGGTCGAGGGTTGGGGTAGGACACGTTAATTTCCCACACACGAGATTACTGTGTGATGGATGTCCTCCCCTCGGGTGGGATGGGTGGGTTAATAGAGGGCCACAAGATTATCAGTTTAACTAAGTCTCTCTCTCTCATTTTTTCACGCGATTGTAAACTACGATCAGTAATCACATACCATCAGTATTTGCATGTCCAACGCGGTAATTCAACACCAACTGCGAGTAAAGCTATCTAAAATTCACTTACGTAAACAGTTTTTGGGATTCGAAGGGTCCACTTTGAAGAAATTGTCACAGCTACAGCGGTATCCACCGTTGGTATTTTCACACTTGTGCATACAGTCGCCGACAGGAATGCATTCATCTACGTCTGATAAAAAAAAAGAAAATGAAAAAGGAGTTATACCTAGAGTTATACATCTGAGTCCGATCTTTCGGTTGTACAAAATTTTTTAGACCGATGTCATAAACGCCGTTTTATCTCATTTCCAGTTTTTATTAAGAACCTTTTAAACAAACAAGACCGAAACATTTTGAAGAAACTAAAATCAACGGATTGCCACCCCCTGAAAGACATCATTCCTGTCCAAAAGACATCATTCCTGTCCAAAAGACATATGTACATAATCTTAGGAAAAAAGGCTGCGCACGCCAGAAAATTAATACACAGCGCTTTATGAAAACCTTCGTAAATAGGTTGATATTTAAGCTCCATTTATTGTAGTGACAGACTTTTTAATTCATAATATGTATGTAGATTTCTGTTGTAGTTTTTCCGAAGTCACTGTAACATAAGATATGTAGTTTTATCTAATGATGGAATAAAGAATTTATTATTATTATTATTATCATTATTATTATTAGATAGATAGAAGTTGCGCGGGTAAAGTTTAGATCTGCTAAGCAGAGGTCCACTAAAATAGCCACTATGCATTAGAGTCCACTCAGAGATGTAATAAGAGAAAACGTGGGGTTTGGCACCTTACCATCACATTTCTTCTGGTCAATGTTGAGTAAATATCCTTTTCTGCAGCTGCATGTGAACGAGCCTGGTGTGTTAATACAGAATTGACTGCAGCCGCCGTTCGACCCAACTGAACATTCGTCAAAGTCTGAAAAAAGGAATCGTTATATTTGCGTTATTGACCAAGCTTGAGGTCAAGACGGCTGGATATTAGCCGAGTTCTTTTTTTGCGTTTTTATGGACATAAAAATGCGAAAAAAGAACGAGGCTAATATCCAGCCATCTTGACCGAACAAGCTTGGTTAATAAAGGATTTATTATATTGCAAAAATATTTCACTTTATTAAGAATGAATAGTTAAGAATAATTTGTCTACTTCGAGAGCCAGGAAAGAAAGCCTACTCTGTTTTGTGGCACAACAAACCCACGAGAGTCGTTTCTGTTTTCTTTGTTTTGACTATCTCCAACCTCTTTTTGCGTGTCCATCGCCGAAATTTTCCAAGAATTACGAACGTAGTTTTAATTCATTTTTTTTTTCATGCGCGGGATCAATACGGGCAATCCCGAGCGGGCAAGATGGGTCCATATTGCCAGCTCGGGTAGCCAATCAGAACACAACATTCGCTTCATCTTGCCCAGGGGCGCTGCGAGCGATGTAATAAAAGCTAATATCGTATCATTTGTGGGTTACAGGAGAATATAAACTTCTTTAAGATCAGAACTTTCATCCTCTGATGAACACTTTCGGATAATGCAACATTATTTCGTAAGTTGGTGTTCTATTGTCGCTGCTAAGATGCTCTGAATCTTTAACCCTTAGTTTTATTTGCTGAGAGGCTTTAGTGGTCACATAATTTCGGCCATTTCCTATTCGAGAAACCCGGGGTGGTATTTACTAATTGGATTCGATTCTCGTTAAAAAAGTTTTGCTGGATTCAGGTCGATGGAGCCTGTCATGTACTGTAGCTAGGCCACACAAACAAAGAGTCAAGGTCAGCTGAGTAGTCGACTCAATGTTCATGATTTCCTCCTCAAAATTTACATTCTTTTATAGTTATTTTATAAATTTGTATTGATATTTTTCCCCTCGCAAATTTATTTTCCTTTTAGGTGCTTTGATTGATGTGTCCTTTTTCTTAACATTTCAGCAGAATTCACGTCTTCTGTGAAATTGGACCATGGATATGTTTGCCTCTTCGCAAATACATATGATTTGAGCTCTGATAGCAATCCATTAAAGATGACACATTCAAACCTCGACATTTGGATCCATCTCCAGTGAATCCACTAGGACAAGGTCCACATTTGTAGCCAGATATATTTGCTGGAGCGGGAAGGTCGATGCATTTTACACCGGGGTAGCATGGGTTGAGATTTGCTTCACATGCGTCAAGATCAGTTTCGCAGAACGTTCCTGTATACCCATTTAAACAACCACATTCAAGTACATTCATCTTATTGCTTTCAAACGTTGAGTTTTTGTCGCTGGCTGACTGAAGGCAAACGCCATTATTATGACAAGCACAGAGATTAATGATGGGCCTCAAGAATGCTGTTGCTCCCTGATCGTCTGTTACCACGAATTCTAATTCAATCTGCAAACAGGAAAGCCTCAGTGGAAAATACGACCTTCCCTTTGTATAAGAGAGACAGAGACACAGCCAGACACTATGATATGGGCTATAGCCATCATGATTTATAACAATGCAACACGATAAACAATAGCGATACATGTAGCTAATACCTTAGCGTGGTAAGTAATGTTAGTATCTTATGTTAGAATTGCAAATAATGTTGCATTGTAAATAATGTTAGTATTGCAAAAATAAAAATAAAAAAAACGAAACAAATAAACAAAAAAAACGGTGATAGTACTAATTAGAAACCAGTTCGGTTTATAATTAATGATGACAATAGGACCATATAGAGTCCAATGCGGACTGTAATCATACGAGTGATTGACAAAATCAGACGACCGCCAAGCGGGAGTCCCATTTGTCAATCACGAGTATAGTTACAGACTGAATTGGACAACACGAAGTAACGTTACCAATTAATCATAACCATAAACATTTCCGATAAAAGGAAAGACATGTAGGAAAAATATCTCCCATAGAGATAATTTGCAAAAAAAAAAAAAAAATTCCTCCATTCTGGAAATTCCCTAGTATTTAGGATAATTGGTTGATTCCATGGCTATGGTGATCAATTGTGCGATTGGCGGATTTAGCTAAGCAGACTTAGTATAATTGAGTACTTTAGCTGTCCAATTACAGGTGCCCGATTACAGCCAACTGTCCGATTTCACCGTCTGATTACAACTCTACAGACTAATTTCTGAAAAATAACGCTGCTGATGCACAAATTACATTTGAAGGAATTGTATTGGTTATGATTTTAAGAGATATCAATGGCAGTTATGATTAATTACTGAATCATACGAATGATCAAGTGCCCAGAAATATAATTTTGCATCCAAATGTATTTTCGAAGGAAACAATGCGGAATTCAGTGACAGAATACCTGTTCGTTTGTCCCGTTCCACGAGACTGCCACAGAGTTCGAAGTGTTCTGTAGTATAGCTGCACGGGGTAGAACGCCGAAAACAGAGAATACCAAGGTATCGTTGTTTGGGTCTTCTGCAACCACAATCACACTTATACTCTGATTCACGGTGACGTTAACCTGGGAGAGTTGTGTGATGAACCGGGGTGGATAATTTTCTGTCAGAAAGAAAAGATGGTTTTGGTTATCTTACGAGACTGTTACATTAAAATTAAAACTTTACTACACTCAACGCTTGGTCCAGTATCAAAATATTTCTAGCTTTTGGTGCGTTCAGTAGCTAACAGTTCGTCGAAAAGCCCATTTTGGCCTCTCTAAAATCTTGAATAAGGCACAAAAACTCGAATTCCGGCGACCTTTCGCACAATCTAATTGAGGTAACTTACTAAGAGAAGATGACTCTTTTTCCAGTGTAGACGACAGTGCTTTGGTGCTTGCACCCATTGAAACATCCTTTGTAGAGGCGGAGTCAAATAGGCAGTTGAGATCTCCTTGGCAAGCTTCTTCTGCCTGTTTGCGTAAGGTGTCATTTGGGAAGGAAAGGTCTTCTAGAAACATTGGGACAAACGATGTATTTTCGAAAGTTTTCAGGCTTTCCCCTGGTTTGTATGTAAATAGTGTGGACCTGTTGTCTACCTGCCCTATTAAGGAGAAAAAGGAGGAAAAGAGTTAATATGACCGATTTTTTTCCTTCCCAATCTAAGGATTACTAGAGGGGCCAGTCGGATTACCTAAACTTTCCTTGAACTCTTCGACGTCTGTCAACTGCGGCATAATGAACAGTAATAACTCGAGCTTCGTAAGTGAGCTTGAAATGCTCACTTTCTTATAGCTGGATAACTAAGGTAGTGATAGCACTAAAAAACTGTCTTGTATAGTGTTGTACTAGCCTTTGTTTCACCGACTAAGTTTAAGGGGCACTAACGCTTGGTGGCAAAGCGCAGATTTTCGTCAAAGTTTGAATCACGTAGGTACATAAAACCTACTTAATGTGGTGTGAGTGAACAGGAAGGATTTTTTTTTTCAAACAAGAAAGCGATACTAACATCAAATACAATGGTCACCTTGCAAAGTACAATAATAGCATTATCAAAGCAAATAAACCTCACAACTAAGCTGGAAAACTTCACTCACAAAGGAGACCAAAATTGTAATGAATGTCCTTGCTGTTTGCGCTTGATGGCAAAATGGTTCCATTGGGCGTCAAAAAGTCGTCTTCAGGATTATCATTCCATGTTCCGAGCAGGCCCTTTGTTTGATTTTTGAAGCTCTTTGGTGCAGCAAGTACAATTGAAAGTGCTCCCGAAGCAGCTTTAACTGTGACTGATATTCCCGATGGAAAAACCATCAAGAAGGAGTTGTTGTCAGGTTTGGCAACAGCAACAGAGCCACTAAGTGTAACAGATTCGTTTGAAAGGCTAGTGTAATTAAAGGACTCTCCATCAACCAGCACGCATATTCCTGTTGATAGAATAAGTCGATAAGATCTATGACAAGCACGCGTGCTGACGGAACAATTTATTTTCACTTATTTCGAAGAATTATTAGAAGAGCGCAAAATTAAAGGTTGCGATAAAATTGACGAAACTTTCAGAAGGCAGAAGATTTGTAATCCATACAAACCATTGCATTTTGTTTAGTGACTAACCTGCATCGTTCAATTCAACCTGAACAATACTAGAATTGTCTTCCTTGGCAGCTGCGGCGGAAAACACTGTCGCTGTTCCATCGCCTTTAGCTAGTTTTGTCCGAGCCTGTAACTGAAAAAACCCATTACGAGCATCGGCCATTATGTATTCACCAAGACCATTAAAGGTGTAGTTTTTGCCATCAAGAGTGACAAAATGAGGGTCACCCCAGAGCCAACCTAAAAGTAGAAAAGTTATGTTTAATATATATTTTTCATATCAATTTATGTATCAATGTCTTGATACAAGAAATTTGAAGACGAGCAGAATGCCTAGATTGCAAGATTCTACCAAGAGCAGGGACGGTTTTTAAGTAAAAGTTGTGTGTGTGTGGCACTCAGTCTATCCGTTTAAAAGGAATTTAAAACAATGAAAGACTATCCCCAAACACTCACTAATTCGCTGGGAAAAATATATTGATTTCTCGAAGACATTTTGTCCTGTTTTAAACTGATTTCTGTTCACAAAACCATACACTATTATTGCACTCATATACATCGCCAAAGCGTTTTCCGCCAGTAGAATAAAGGTTGGAAGCTACACCAATGGGGGCGTTTACTCTTAGTTTGTTATCATAGATTCTCAATAAAATCCTTACTCCATTCTGGAACCACATAATCTCCACAATCGTCGGAAGGACGTCTCTTGTAATATAGGTCACACAAGTCTGAGTTGACACAGCACTTTTGATAGCCTTGTACGTCGCTTGCGTCGTGTTTAGCCCTTAATTCCTCTGTCAACTTGTGGTATCTATGTGCAGAACCTCCTCCAGGATTTCCCACAAGCAGAGCACCCCAGCTTTGCCAGTTAGTCGAATAACAACATTCCTGGCCCCACCCATCTGGTGAAGGGAACTGAGCGTAACCACACATTCTAGGCCAGTCTCTCCAGTTGACTGTGAACCTTTCGTCCCACCACGCTTGTCTCAATATACAAGGACAAGGTTCGAGGCCTTCAGTGTAGAATCGAGGATCTGGTTGCGCTTTGAACCAGCCAATGCACTCCTGTCTTGCGTTCAGTTTCCCAAGGGATTCTTCCAGTCTGAAGAACCACTTCCCAACCATGTCAGCGTTGCCTCTTATTCCATCGATTGTTTCTATGTTTACGGTACCCGATCTAGAAGGTAGACAAAAACAAGTAAATTTACCTTTAGATCAGATTTTCTTCCAGCCATTTAAAAGATAAAGTACTGAACACCACAACCTACCGTGGCATGTTATATTTCCTTTCTCCTTTGTCTCCAGCATTCCAACCAACCACAGGCAAACCACGCGCATTGGAATAATATTGATAATACATTCTGTAACAGACATACAGTTATATATTAGGTTCATCTGGTGAAGAGAAATCTGAACACAACTAATTCATAATATCATAATTAGTTAAAGGCAGTCATAGAGACAGTTGATTTCGAGCTCAGGAGGACTTCTGGCACCGAAGTGATGGTGCGCAAATAACGCATCTTGTGACAAGCTTATTTCCCACAGACACCATTATTCAAGTTAGTCTGAACTAGTTAGACATCAACACTGAGCAAACCTCTGGGTGGGAGCAGACCACTGCAGGCCGCTGCTTGGATAATTGTACATCGTGAAGGAGTACACTCCATTTGTGATCAAAACCAACTGAAACGTATTTCCCTATGGATTCAATGTGATAAGAGTTAACCAATAATTTGTATGGCAAGCTTAATTATTCACGCTTTATGAATGGTTCTTACTTATGATCCATTGGAGGACAAACGAGTAGATGACTTCACCATAACAACATTTTGCTCCTTTATTATATAAAATAAGTAAATTTCATGCTGCCTGGATAAATATAAAAACAGTTTTGAAACATACTTATCTTAAACGAACTTATCAGAAGATTAATAGCCTCGAACACAGTTTCGAAGCTTCTGAGCAAAGATCTAGATGTTTCCTTAGAGATCTCTTTACATCAGGAAATCACTCTAAGTTGCTTCTTTGTGACACTTCTTTGTTATTTTACATATTTTCGATTCTCGGTGAAACCAGTCTGCAAAAATTCTGGACAAAGATTTTTCTTTCGAAGCGTGAAGGAACCACTCTTGCCTCAGTAGCTATATTAACTGTAGTGTATTGGGAACACAGTAAAAGTACTTGTACTAATGTTAGTTATATTACTGTAGGATTTACTGAACGATGTGAAGGTACTTTAGTCGAGTAATATGATTGTACCAGCTTATTGGATACTTGATCAATGAATGTAGACAGAATATAGAAAGCAATCGAAGAGTGTGTGTCTCTACCAAATGAATACACAACATTAAAACCCGTGGAACGTTTTGCCCATTCGAACTATAAGATGTACTTGTACCTGGTTTGCCATATTGGCAGGATACTGATACGGACGTAAATTTTTCCACGTTACCACCAGCACCCATGACGCCTTGAAGGCGGTCGGCAAAGTGGTCGACAACAGCCTCTTGGTGTCTGAGGAGGCCCTCTTTAACATAGGAGTAGAACTTGGATCGGAATCTGAATACACGTGATAGTAAACTTTAGAAAAGCCCTGAATCACAAAAGATTCGTCCGTATCCGTCAAACACCAATAGGGCGCCAACATTGCCTTTTTCTTCAGCCACCAACGTTCCCCGAAATTGTATGGCCACCAGGGAAGCCATTGAGAATCAAATTGCAGCAAACCGTTGCGACAGATCTTAAAGAGAATAGGGATAGGTCAGTTGATACTCGAAGATCGTTTATTAGTTACTTTATTCTTTGTGTTTATTTATGGAAATTTACAGGTTTAACTCTTTCCAACTGTCTCTTTTTATTCATTCCTTGATAATAGCGTCATGATGATGAGTTTGCCGAAACGTCGGAACATAGCTAGTGTACTTAAATTTGTTGGCTAAACTCAGCTATTTTCTTCTGGGTATTGATTCCAATAAGAATCGCTGTGGGAGAGAATGAAAAAGTTCATTGAACATGTTGCTATAATACACGCAATTAAGCTCAGAAAAGAATATGACTGTCGAAGAAATCGTGGAAAAGACTTGATAGATTAGGACAAGTATTAGTGTACACAGGCAAATGTGCTTTAAACATAATTGACAAGTAGAGATAAAAGTCAGATTGTTTTAACTTCTTAGAAAAGGTTAGCAGGGTAACTTCGCATCTTCAAGAAAATGGCAACGGGGCAAGTGACATCACAACCACTGTCACGTTGCGGTTGCCAGACGATTGTCAGACGTTTTTAGACTACTTTATTGAAATTAAATGGAAGAGAGTATATACTTACGTAAACTTTATAGTGGCGCTTGCCAAAGAATTGCATTCCATCGTCCGGGATATCGATCTTAAAACATTGCCACGAGTACTCATACGTGTTTGGAATTTCCGAATCACCAGCGGAAGGACCGTAAGGGTACATGAGTTGCATTGGCACTATTATGAAAAAATTTAAATCAAGTGCCTTGAAGAACACCATTTTTTCAATCCAAATGTCGAAAACTATCGAGTGTTTAAGATCCACTAGTTTTCTTTCACGAGATCAGTGCTACAATGTGATTGGCTAAATTGATTGCTATTTATTCAACAATTAGAGTATGATCTCGAGACTTCTATTGTTTGGTGGTTGACGAGGGCGAAGCACGATGAAATTTCGCACGTAGAAATCAACAGCTAAAAATTAATTGTTTGAATATACTCCACCAACAGCCTAAAACTTAACCGCAACACAGGGTAATGTTCTTCTCTGTTTTTTTTACAACCTCACTCAGTTAGGCCACTCCCTTTCCTCGCCATTAATCAAGCGATGGGTAACAGGTAACGTAGCCAACCAGATTGCAGTGTTTGTGATAGAAAGCAGTTAGATTTGTGCTTATCCGTAATAGATGTTGAGTAATGTTGGTAGTCTAGCAGAGTCCGGTTGCAGATGAATAGATGAATAGACAAAAAGATAAGCCTGTCATTTTGTTAAATTTTGAGGAGCTCTTAGATTTAAACTTAAACAATTAGACTATTTGCCCTTGATTTTCATCTGCTACGTGATAGAAATATCAAGGTTGACGCCACTCCTCAGGTATTTCCCAAGGAACCAGTAAATACCTTTTACTTATTCTAGCCAGGATATTTGGGGATATTTTTCCTGACGGGCATGGTCTGTATCATAAGCTTTAATCATGGCGAACGAGTTCTCAACAGTGGTGAAAATTGTGTTTTGTATTTTGAAAACGGCATCATTTTTTCCGTTAGCGTATTCCAATTTTTTCCACTCGTCCATCGTCAAAAGTTAAAGAAATACAGCAAATGCTAGAAACACCGTTTACCGATTTGGGGGCATGAATAAAACGGATAGAAACGACTCAACCGTTTTTAAACATGGGCGTGGACGGGGCTTCGGACGCAGTCTTTGAACTTTTTCAATGTTCTTTGTTAACTCATTATTGCTTCATGTACGAAAAAACTTTTGAGGGCCAATTGTCACCGTATATCAGTTTGAACGGAAAAAGAAACATTCATCAACGTTGTTGCAAGAAACAATACTTTCTTGGCTGTGAGCGCAACCAATTCTAATTGCATTTTACCTTCCGCTGTTGGACTCGGTGTATTTGTTGGCTCCCCCGTAGTTTGCACTGAATCAAAAGAAAAAAAAAGGAGGTATAATAATGATAATGAAAAATATAAATTGAACAATTCAACTTTTAAATAGTGTTATATTTCACGTCGTAATAGTTTCCCTCGGAGCATTTGACATTGCTCCCTTATTTCAAGAACTTGAGTTTATTAGATAAAAATCTCACATTTTCATTGCAGTTTCACCCATATACATCTTTATTATACCGCTAGCAGAGCCCGTGGGCAATATCAATACCAAGCGAGTAAGATGGACCCATCTTGCCCGCTCGGGATTACCTGCTTCGATCCCGTGCAAGATAAGAAAATTGCTTGCAGCAGACTTTCAAAGTTTGTAATTTTTGAACAATTAAAGCGATGGGTCGCAAAAAAAGGCAGAAGACAGTCAAAGCAAAGAGAACTCTCGTTGGCAAAGAAGACTCTTTGTTTTTTTGTGCCACAAACGCACTGAGCTGTTTTCCTTCCCACCTCTCGACACAAGCAAGTCACTTTTGATTCAGGATAAAGCAAAATCTTTCTGCTTTATAATAAATCCCTTACTGACCAAGTTTGTAAGGTCAAGATAGCTAGACATTGGTCTCGTCCTCATTTGCGTTTTTATGGGCCTTGACTCCGTCGCGTTCCATTAAAAACCCAAAGAAAACTCGACCAATATCTAAACATCTTGACATTACGCCTGGTCAATAACGCATATATATCTTGAAACCATCTGGGATGAATATTACACTCCTAATAAAACATATCCGAAATGACATTCTACACTTATATGAGGTGAATCAAGGGCCTTAATAAATCCTCACTAAGTAACTTCAATTCAAGTCATAACTCCTTAACCCTATTTTCTTTGTTCTTACACTTTTCTTTATTAGTGAGCTTTTTTTTCTTTTCGGCAGATTTGTTGCTATGGAACAAAAAATGAAGCCTTGTACAAGTTTTTTTCTGAGTTACAACAATCACGATAATGAATGTTAGCATCGCATTACGTCATGATAGCATATCACCGTTTTCCATAACATCCCTATTTCTTTCCCTTTTCTACTTGTACAAATATTTTACTTTGGTGCCATTGATTGTACAACATTGAATGCGAATTGCGCACCACTAATTCTATTTTTTCAAAATTCGTTAACAACTAATGTTTTTGCAGATAGCAGTTGGGCCGATTGGAGTCATATCTAGATCAAGGTCTATCGAACTAAATGAATGAATTTTGAATACATGTGTGTACTGCGGTTTCATCAAATGTATGAAAGCGATCCTCGCATTAATAAACCCTACTTATGTAGTAGTGGAAATAAGACCTATAAGAAATTCAGCCCCGTACGGGATTTGAACCCATGACCTCTGCGTTACCGGTGCAGTGCTCTACCAACTGTGGTAACAAACCAACGGGGAGGTGGTCGTTATGTTAGTTCGTATTAAACCCGTAGAAGTGATATAAATCAATGCATTTTGAATATATCAAAATCATATATGGAACTGAACTGTTAAGACTTCATAGAAACTTACCTACGCCAGTTTCTAGGGTGAACGTTTGACTAATGTAGGTGACGTTTGACTTGGCCAAGAGTAGCACTCTGACGGTATATTCTTTTCTTGGCTGAATGTTATTGAGCGATACTTGAGTATCATTTGTCCGTATGACATTCCAATACGTCGATGACTGAGACAACTTGTACAATACAATGTAACCCTTCAATTCACCAACATTTTGCGTCTTTTTCCACTCTAATACGGCTGAGGCTGAATTCGTGTTCTCCTCTTTTTTCGCCAAATCTGGAGAATGAATGAATAATCATCAATTCATGCTCAGCCCACTGACCAATGTGCCTCATGGCTATGGCTGCTATCAAGAAAACTGAACAATGCGGTTAGGTATCATGCAGTTGGATATCGTTTGGAAAAGAAAAAGAAGAGAGATTCTATAATATTTACAGCTTGAATTCAAACTAAGAGGGAAGCTACGAAATTACCCACCACTTTCAATCACGTAGCCATGTACGTAACAGCGCACAGCTCACTAAGCTGGTAAAGACTGAGATACTCTCGAAATATACATTTGGTTTCAGTGTTACGGAACTCATGACAAAAATTAAATTCAACCATAATATATGAGAACTTTAAATATGGAAAGATAATGCCAAATTACATGAAACTCTTAAAATAATGTTTGCGTCGAAAAGGTTCCCTTGGTTTGCAGAATGATATGTTTATCTTCTTAGGATTTTGAAAGCGATTGCACCTCTTATCCTTACCAAGATCTATTTCCTGTCTCACCAAAAGATATCGAGCGTAGAAACCTTTTTCCTCTATTCCATTGTCTGAATACAGACGTACTGTAAAAGAACTTTCAGTGAAGGTGACAGCAAACGGAGGCTGCTTCCCACAAAATTTCCAGTCTATACTTTGAGATTTGTCGCTCACTTGAACATAATCCGAGCTGCAAGTATTACCAACAAGAACAGGGACCATTACAACCAAACGGAGCAATCAAAGCAGACAAGATAGACAAATATTCTTGACTGTCCTCTAGAACTCGAGATTTCGAAGCTTAGCCGCATTTTCTATTTCGTTTGACAGCATTCATTATTTTCAAATTTGTCATTTTCAAAGAAAAGTTTTTACAGCTTGAAAGCGGTCATCGTGCTTATAAACTGGGTGACATACTTCAGAATAACATTCTCTTCAGAAAAGCTTTCGAAGCTTTATTATTAACTTTGAAAATTTGCTATCACCAATTTTTCCGCAAAGCTCCCAGCGGAGCTCTACTTTTACACGATTAGCGTAAAGAATGGTAACTCTTTGTCGCGACTGCTACTCAGAACCATTCTATCCCTACTTCCTTATTGCTGCAGCAAGGTGTCTTCTTTAATGCATGCAACCTTTCAGATTGATAAATACCTGCATGGAGTACCAAAACCTTCTGTATGTAAGTAGTCGAAGAACAGTATGATCTTCGTTTCCTTCAATTCCATTCCTTGACCTATCACCCATGTGCAGTTGGCGTTACTTGGATAATTACTGGGAAAGTTTGGACTGGCGAAGTCTGTAACATCGCTAGGCACAAAAAACAGGCAACCTAGACGGCAACGGAAAATAAAGTTAAACGAAAGTGATTGGTATTCCTTCAATGCTGGACTCACCGAAATGGGAGGAAAGGTTTAAAAAAAAAAGAGACGTTAACGAATTATTTGAGGGGAGGGGGAGATCATTTTAAGCAATTGCATGTAACTAGCAAACAGTGTTAGAATATGGTTTACCACTCATAAGTGCTCAAGCGAATCTAAGTATTCATATCCCAATTTCTCTTTCACGTACCCGTTTTAGGAAAATGTGGTCGACTTTGAACCCCAACACCAGCTCTTGTAAACCCGGCGAGGTAGATTCTATACAGTGTGAAAACTTTCAGGCCTTTCAATTGCACAGACGAGACTAGAGGCCCAACGGAGATATTGTGATAGCTCTCTTGTGACCAGGCCTCCTTATACTGAACCAGGTAACCTTGCAGTTCTCCTCGGATATCACGTTTATCTATTGGAGACCATGTAACTCGTATAGTTGTAGAATTTGTCCCGTGTGCCGTGATGTTACTTGGTGGCTTTGAAGGAACTGCAAAGTTAGCAAACGATCATCATAAAAAGCTTCATTGAAAGAATTCGACCTCATAGACTTTTACCAACAGTCGTTCTAAGCTTAACTTCTCTAGCAACGTTCGACGTATATTGCGAACATTGAACGCTACGTTCTTTGAGTGTTAAAATATAGTTATTCCTCACCATCTTCCTTTGTCCTGAGTACCACAACACTACTGCTCCCCATTGAAACGGATCCATTACTTTGACTTTTGGATAAGGCAATCACTTGGACCCTGTATTCTGTGTAAGGCAAAAGCCTCAGCACCAAAGTCCTGAAGGACGAAGAATTAGCTGCAGCTAGACGTAAAGTATCTTTGATTTCAGTTGCTGTGCAAGCTGCAACGAAGCCGTAAACATCCTTCATCGAAAGAGCAAGGGTGTCATTCGGCCACGTCACTAACACTGTTGTAGAGGAGGTACTCTCAGCAGTTATATTCCAGCCTTGTATACGAGGGGCTACACATGTATCATAAAACAAAATTGTAACCTTAAAGCTTGAGGTTAGATATCATAAACAATTGTTATCCTAGACCTTGCACGACGGTCTTGCATTAATGTTTTAGTTAAAATTTGTACTGACCTTCGGCTAATGACTTATTAAGTGTGTGATATTGTGCCCTGAAACCAGTTGCTAAAGATGTCCAGCGTTCCGAACGATAACGCAGGTGTAAGGAAGGACCCTCCCAAACAACTGTTAATCCGTCCCTTCTCCCACAAATCCTCTCGACATCCTGTCCTTTATTGATCTCCATGTAAAAACGCCTGTAAAAAGAGGTCTCTTACATTTCATAACTTTTAAATACACACACTTGTAAAAATGCTCGTCAAAAACAACTGCTACAAACATTGTAACAATTATTTCATACGATTTATAAGTCTTGAAGTTGGTCAGGAAAACTGTATATACCCTGTTAAGAATAGATTGAGTTTCTAGATAAAATATTTTTGTCCAGTTTTGCGCTTTGCCAGAAAATATAGTTTGATCTTTATCTTTTTCAAGACCGTAGCGAGGTGAAAGATTGCTTTTGGACTAAAGATATACCCAATGCTCGTTTTTAAACTTTGTGTGAACTAACCAACCGGCTAATTTTTTTTTAGGAAGGGACCCACTTGTAGTTAAATCAGCTCAAAAAAGAGTGAAAGTTATCTGCTTCCTTGGCTTATGTAACTATTTGCCTGCAGTTCCATGTAAACGGTAAATCGAAGTGTTGAAATGTGAGCAAGAGTACTGAGTTATTGTCAGGAGCGGTGAAGGTCCAAGTACATTCACCCCAATCGATATAATGAGGAAACCCGGGACTTGACATTTCTCCAAAGTGACCAGAAATGGTGGCTCCACACACTTAATATAAATAAATGAATCAAGATAAAGTAATTATGGTTAAATCCCAGTAACCTATATCTGCAATATCCATTAATAATAATAATGATAATGATAATACGACAAATAATCAACTAAAGCGATAAAAGTATATCGTCGAGACTACTTTTTGGCTGTTATTACCTACGAACAAATACTAGCAAAAAGAAGTCGCATACGTGTTCTGATCCAATAAGAGTTTCCTGGACCTTCACCCATGGCTGTAAACGCAGAGACGTAAATAATGTAATACGTTTGTGGCTCTAAATCAGTTAAGATAACCCGCCGCTCCTCTGGTTCCAAGGTAACATTTTTGGTTTGTTGGGTCCGGCTGTCTTGGTAAGACACTCTGTATCCTCGCAAAATGCCACCGCTATCCTCTTGAGGCAATGCATACCAACTGACAAAAATACTCTGATAATCCAAAGTAAAGACCCTGTTGTACGAAGGTCCTCTAGAGGGTGCTGCAAATACAAGACTTGTTTCTTAATAGGGCAAAAATAGAAAAACCTCAGACAAAGTGTAACAAATAATGAGATAAAAAGGTAGGTAGTAGTAGACTTTTTAAGCAAAGTTTCCCGTATTAAATCAGTTGAATTTAATGGTCTATATGTCACATTAATGTTTGACAGACTGAAAACATTACTACTTTAGAATCATTGGGCAATTAGACAAGTTTTATTCGTGGTACCGAATGCTGTTTGGAAACAGCTTACCGAAAGACGACGACAGAAAGACCGGGGTCAAAAGTATATTGATTTTTATGAAATATTTCTTGCTGTTTTTTGTTTGTATATTTATTTGTTTGTTTGTTTGTTTGTTTGTTTGTTTCGACCGCATCTTTACAAGTACAGGATTTTTAGTTGTATCTAAGTGCGCTTTTTAGCATTTCGTACAGAGGCACCTTTGTAGTGAATATATATGTTGTAGTTCAATTTTATACTTGGTTCAAATTTTATTTTTCTTTGTTCTTGGTCACGTTAATGTATGATAATGAGTTTGAAACAAAGGAAAATAAAATTTGAACCAAGGATAAAATTGAACTACAACATATACAAGTACTTCAATAGGAAAGCCTTTCATGCGCGCGTTCAGTACACTTAACGTTGCTGCAACGCTTGCTAAAGCTCCCAAGTTGTTTTCATATAGGTCGAGTCTTTCTTCCTTGTTGCCAACCTACTACAGGGCTTATCCCGTTTTCCCTAACATGAAGCAACTGGGAGTGCTGTTATTCCATATAGTCGGGTGGGGAGGGAGGGCAAGATGCCGAATTACGAATAAACGTGACTTTTTGGTCTGAGGATGACTTCAGATGATAAGCGTCGAGATGCCGATTAGTCGGAGGATCACACTAAACGACGCAACAAGTACAATTTTGCTATTAGGATGAGCCACATTCAGTTTGGCGTTTGTAAAGTGATAATGAACAGACAACCAAATAAAGAGGAAAAAAAAACAAGGAATAATGAAATTGCTTAGGTTCGGGCTCGGAGGAATCTTTTTCGTTGTTTCTGAAGTCTTTCAAATGTTCCCGAAAGCGATTTCCTTATCTTTTTCACATGCCTATAATGTAGAGCTTTTGGCTTAGAGTGAAAGTTACATGCTAAATCTATTAGAGAGGTATTTTTTCTTAGCTGTCCTCTTTATTCAAGGCTCAGAAAGTTGCAAAATTATCTTTCAAACTGGCGCCTTGGCTTCCTAAGGAATCAACAAACGCCTTACATTTAACTAGTTAAGTTTTTAATGCCTCCTCGTTACCATTTAACTAGACGTCATTTTAAACTTTATGAACACAATTGCAATTGACAATCCCTTATTTTCTGCGACAAGGGTGTAACACTATAGCCGTTTAGAGAGGCTCTTTCAACTTGTTGGTGATAAATAGCCTAGCGTTTTTACGAAAAAATATCAGCAAAAAGAAATTCGTTACCCTTCCTAAGTAGCTTCACCAGGAGGCAAGCGGAAGTAGCTGTCCTGAAAATGTGAGGATTCCTTCCTTACCATTCAGAGATACTTCAAGAAATAGAACTAAACATGGGTCGCATTTTCGATGTCATTAAATAGACTGAAAATTACTCACCCCCCTCTGCAGTTTGAGTTTCGGCACTTTCGCTGGTTTTCAAGGATATTTTACCACTAACACGATCCTTGAGGAAAGCAACAGCTTCTACTTGGTATTTCACGTAGGCTCTCAGTCCACTCACCACCGTGCTCAAGGAAGTGGAGTTTGCTTCTTCCTGTACAAGTATGTCACCCATGAAATTTGAAAGCATGCGCAAGAAAACCACATAGCCATATATGTAAGTGGAGTTTAAGCTGGTAGTACTCAGTGGAGGCCAACTGACAACAATTGCTCTGGAGCTGACGTTACTAATTGAGACATTCCAACCACGTTGATAGAGAGCTTGAACATTAAAAAATTAAGACATAGTCAGTCAATGGCTTCAATTTGACCCAATCTTGAATATAAGGATTGTTATTATCCAACTACACTCCGTATAGTACAAATAACGCCATAGACGAGTACAAATATCACGCGGTATTTGTACTCCAGAGAACTAGTTAGACAGGTTTTCTCGCATCGCGCAAGCGAAGAATTGGATTGAAGACCATTGAAGTTACGAAAAACAAATGGCGGACAATTTTAATCATATTTCTGACGACGAATAGTCGGAATGGCGGACAAATATAAATCCAAGTTTAGTAGATGAATCGAAGAAAAAAGCAGGACGACCAGGAAATTTATTAATTTTTTAAAGAAAGGAGAAATAACAACACGACAACGCGCGCCAATTCCGATTCGCTTCGCATACTTCTGTCATGTTCTCCCCGTAAATAAATATCCACGAAATTCGCCCGCACTGAAATAACAATTTGACGCGTTGGATAATCGCAATTTTGAATTTCAGTTTCATGCTCAGGTACTGAAATGTGTGAAAAATAATTCGTCATCGTCTGTCCGAAGCTCGATAATGACGTCGCTCTTAATTTTTGCATGATTCAGTTATCTGATTCCCCAAAGTATTGACCAGACTCCTTCAAACTAACACGTTCAAAGGTCCCTGACAATCATATAACTATTTGCCAAAACTGATTGATATTGATTCATTTTTAATTAACTTACCAACGGAGCGTGAGTTGTTCATGATGAAATAGTGAGCTTTCAGTAGATTATTATTATTTCCCTTGTAAATACGGACTCTCACAAAGCTGTCCATCACCAAAACTGCCAAAGGCACCTTTTTATAGCGGTCCAGCCACTTTGTTTCTCTCGCACTTCTGATATAAGTCCTAGACGTTAACGCCAGTGAAAAATGATAAATGATTATTAAATTTGCGCTAAACCACGAAACCGGCTCTTGAGCCTGTTAACAAGCTCCCATACAGGTAAGCGTAATGGCAAGAAAACAAGTCCGCGATATTGACCTACATCGGTATATGCTCCCTTACAATAAACTAAGAATTTCAAGTCTTACCAGGCTTCATTAGGTTGGTATTCTTCAAAAAGAAGGAGGATGCTGGAGTTCACAACCGGAGATCGAATCATCCAATTACAAGTTCTATGATAATAGAACTGGGATCCACTGTTTATACCGAGTTCACCTGATGGCTTATCAAAGTTCTGTCCACACTCTGAAACAAAGGACTGATCGTGTTGGGCCTCTTCCTTACAGTGATGTATTCTCAGATATTCCTTAAATCATGAGGTCAAGGAAACGTGACCTGAAAACTACCAACGATGCCTTTTGCGGTTGTCGCGTGTACTTTTTCCGACAACCTTTCTGCAAACAACTGTATATATACATAGATACTTACACGCATTCATACTTTCATTCAAAACTTTATTATAACGTAAGGCGCGTGCAAAGCCTACCTATTTCTTAGGAGCTACTAAGGTTAAATTCTTGTGTAGCGCACGCCGTGCATCCATAACATGACGTGTGGGGTTTCACTTCGGCTGAAAGTTCCCGTCGACTTTAGCTGCGAGGTTTCAAAACTTTTGAGATTGTTTTTCCGTTCTGTCTAAGAAGTGTTCTATGGAAGATTTTGCTTTGAAATCGTATAATTTTCAAAATTTTCAACTCAAACGACGCGAATTTCTGGTCGTACATTCTAGTAAACAACGGTTCAAGGAGAGTAAAATCTACCTCACGGGTCTCGTAAAAGCAACAAATTTGTAAGTTTTTCACTTTTTATTTCGAACGGCTGATACTACTTTTAAGCGTTGATATTTCGTAAAATTATTTTCCGTGCAATTTTCTGGCCGTGATTTCTAGGGATTAACGATTCGAGCGTGCTAAACTTACTACATTGTCCTGCACATGCAAAGAATTTTTGCCTTGCCCTTTAATGATAGTTTTCGGGTACAGATCACGGTTACTGAGTTAATACTTAAAAAAGGAGTTCGGTTTTCGCGTGCAGTTTTACGCGCAATTCCCTCGTCATGAAAAGAATTCAGTTCCTATTTAATTTCCCAGCAAACCTGAAAATTGAAACTCGCGAAATTCGGCTTCCGTATTTTCCAAAAACTGATTACAGGCGAAATTATTGAGAAAAAGGTATTACCCCCTGATTTATTTTTAGATATTGAACTGCAAATATGGAACATAAAATTTAGAAATGAGATACCTGTTTCAGCATATGTAGAACGTTCTGTACCTTCCCCGACGGATGTTCGACCGGTAACTCTGATCTCATATCCTGTAGCCTTTTTCAGACCGGTTATAGTTATAGCATTCATGTTAATATTCACACTAATATTCGTGAACCTCTCGTTTGAATTATAAGGTCTGTAGTACACTGTGTAGCCAAGAAGAATTCCATTTGCCTTTTCGCTCGATATTGAGCCCCAATAAATACGAAGACTGTTGAAATCTCGGTCCCATGCAGACAGCCATGGAACAGCACTGGGAACTAAGGAAATAGAAAGTAAATGTAATATGGTTAACAGCAACTTAATTCAACGCACCATGCGCAGAAGTTGATAATTCGTACAAAAATATACAAGATTCGTGAGTCCGTCGGTGCGCAAATACATCTAAGGTCTAGAAATAAAAAGCCAACGTTTTTAATGATTTGCTGAATTCCAGCCACGAGCTAGCACTCAGTTTGCGGGTAGGTAGGTACAGCAAAGGTCGTTAAGATAGGTCACCACGAGTGTGGCTTTTGAAGTAATTGTCAAAGATGCCCGCCATTAGAATTAGAGGGTAGTTGTTGAATGCGAAATACAAACTAACCAGGCAAAAGTTTTTAAAACACAAAACCAGAAGATAACTGAGTGTGATACGACACTGGTCTGACCCTTAGGATACTTCATTTTCACTTAAATTATCTAAAGCAGTTTCTCAAACGAAGAATTTTTTTCCAATACGTCAGCGTGAAGACTTCAGTCGATTTAAACTTCAAAGTTCAAAACAGAAAAGAAAGTCAAATTAAACCTTCAATCTTGTGATAGGGCGCCTTAGCCATTTGTGAGTTGCATTAGATTGTATGTATGTATGTATTGTATGTATGTATGTATGCATTGTATGTATGTATGTATTGTATGTATGTATTTTATGTATTGTATGTATTGTATGTATTGTATGTATGTATGTATGTATTGTATGTATGTATTGTATGTATGTATGTATGTATGTATTGTATGTATGTATGTATGTATGTATGTATGTATTGTATGTATGTAGGTATGTATTGTATGTATGTATGTATTGTATGTATTGTATGTATGTATGTATGTATGTATTGTATGTATGTATGTATGTATTGTATGTATGTATGTATTGTATGTATTTACGAACCTTCGACCTCCCGCACAACAGTCCAGTGCACTATCCATTGGGCTAATTGGGCGGCGGTTAGATTGAGGTACATAGGTTTTTTTTTAATAGACGAAGAAGCGACTTCTGCGTGGAAGAGACCTGCTACTTCTCAAGCGAATATTGACTACTAAAGCTTAAATTAACTTTTATGGATTCTACCAAATCCCAGCAAATACCCTGATTTTCCTTATCAGTTCCTTCATGTTCTCTTAAGTCTCATCGTTTATTTTCCTAATTATTAATAATTTTCATTAATCATCATCCTAATGGATTAGTAGATCTATTGAATTTACTCACCACCCTCTGGAGTTGTAACCTCAATAGCTGCACTGTTTTTCAGTGAGATTACACCAGTTATCCGATCTCTTACAAGAGCTACAACTTTCACTCGGTACTTTGTGTAGGGTCTAAGGCCTCTCATCCCCGTACTCAAAAAGGAGGAACTTGTGTTTTTGGAAGGAGCATTTGTCACATTCAGCACAAGTATATCACCAGTATTATACTGTGTTATGTGCACGGTAGGTACATAACCATATATGTAGGTGGAATTTGAGTTGTCGTTATTAAGTCGAGACCAACTCACATCAATGGCTGTTGAGCTGACTTTACTAACTGTAACATTCCAATCATGTTGGTGGGGATCTTAGAAATGAAGACATTCAAAGAAAACTTATCAGTCGTCTAGGAAAACAATATCTTAAATTTTCTACTTTTGCAATATCTACGAATTTAAATATCAAAATAATTTTTACCTCTCTCTTTAAAATGCGAAAAACAGGACTCCTACACTTTTGTGTATGAATTAGTGTGTGCAGAAGGGCTACTACAGGCTTAGTGGTGAAATTATTTGAACCGCTGCATCTTTCTTCAAAACACAAATTGAGGCATTGCTAAGTCCAGAGGTCCGGCAGGATCAGTTCATCTTTCCTATTCTGATCACCAACTTTTATTTTCTTGGACTGGTGACCATAAAATCTCCATTTTGAAAAACTTTTCTTTTTCTATTGCTTGGAGGCTTGTTTCATGAATATTTAACGATTTTCAGGTACACAGGGAACGTGATTTAAAGGTGATTCAGTATCCACACAGTATCCGTGACGTCGAGCAGACCAAATGGTCCTATTATAGCAGGGCTGTTTATTCGTCAACATCGTGTCTAACATGGTTTAAAAATTCAACTACTGCGAAAAAAAGAAAGATTCTTTTATTAAAAAAATAACATCCCTTGTCTCATAAAACTACTTGGGATTTAGCACTACGAAAATGTTATCTTCTCTTTAAAGGTGATTCTTGTTAATTCTTTTTTAACAGAGAGACCTTTTAAGGCTTTATTTTGTATCAAAATTCATTTTTTGATCAGTGACTGATGTAACGGATGGCGAGAGTTCAAAAAAATATATTTTTATTCTCAAGGCATGCGGTGAAGAATATCCATTTTTTTCGGAAATTTCAATGGGTTTGTAAAACTTTCAAAAATGGTCAACGATTTTAACTCGAAGTGATCCAAAATGTATGAACATTAAATGTACTGTTTGGACTGAAAGTTCCTTCGTCGATAATCTTTCGAAGAGTCTTATTTAGAAAATGAGAGTTATACCAGTTACACAACTGAACTGAACAAGACATCTACATATGTTCGCATCTTCAACAAGAGTATTTATGACATATTAGCTCATGGAGAGCCTCTCTTTATAGTTTCCCAAATTAGTTATTAATGATGACTTTGGTAATATATGATTTTGACTGTAACAAGCAAAAATAATACAATAATAAACAACCCTTACTCTCTTCACTCACTTTCTGAAGTAGTGTTGGTCAGCACAAAATAATAGGCCTTCAATCTAAAGTAAGAACCGTACGAGGTAAGACTGACTGTGACCTTTCTGTCGAACACCAAAATTACAAATGAATCCCATCCTTGACAAAAATCCTTGCTCTGTCTCCCAGACCGTATCGAAGTCCGTGTATACCTAAATAGAGATGGGAAAATTGTCGAACAAACGTTTTACGGATTAAACGCATTACTTGATACTGGTGACGCACTGAACCCACGTAATACGTCCTCTTATACAATGATTGCCAATAATTTACTTAATTGAAGGGACCGACAGAGTCCATCACTACAGAGTTATGGCAGGTTATGATGTCTAATAGATGGAAGACGCCACAAATATAATAACTTGAGCGAATGTACCGATTAAAGTATGCTTGTGTTGCTGGATAACGCAAATTTAGACAAGGTCATTGGAATAGTTAAAAAAATTCCGAGTGCTTTATAAAGTTTTTGCAATTATTATTTTGTAAATGCCCCTATTGGGTTGTTTTAGGAACGATCTATTTTCTTTGAAGCAGATCTACAATTTCTAGGGTTAATGGGTTTACAATACCAGCTGAACTATAGCAGTTCCCATCTGAAACTTAGCTTGCGCTTCTTGACTTTGACTAAGTCAGCTGCTTTTTAGAGGCAACCTGTCCGTGAAAGTTTCGAAATAAATTTACAATATATATGATTTAGATACGACTATTTTTTTGGCACTCTTCGAAAGAAGTTTTATGCATTTATTTTGGCAAATCGAAAATATAATTGGTTATTTCCTACCAGCAATTGACTGTATAATGTTCAAAAACCAGTAGTATGGTGGAGTCCTTGAATGGTGAAGAAATCATCCAGTTGCAAGATTTATAGTATGATGAGGTGTCAGCTACATCAATGAAACCAGTTGTTCCATTCATCGCGCGTCCACACGCTGTTAAGTTAAAATATAATGAAAAGTAGCTGTGAAAAACTAGAAACAGGTATTAATTTAGTTGCTAGTTTCATCCTCTTCCGTCCTTGCGAAAGTAAAATAGACGGCCTTACGAAAAAAGTCCCGTTGGTCCTAAGCATCCTTTTATTTTTGGGATGCTAACGTCGAAAACCTCGTCTTCACAGAAAACCTAATGGCTTCTAAAAATGTACCTGACTGAGTTTAGTAGTTTGAGAATTGTTTCGTTTATTCTGCCACTTTCTGACCGCTTACGATCTGTACTGTAAATTAGTATTATTGTAGCAAGCTTATACCTATTTTTTAATCTTTCCCCTTAACATTAGCAACAATAGCGATTGCCATGTCTCGGCCCCTATTTCAAAGTTGAATCCCTCAAGCGACGTTGGCTGATATTCACATTTTGTCGAGTTGATATTAAGTGGAGCACAGCCTCTGTTAGAAGTATACGACTGGTTGAGAAATTTGTTTTCTTTGCCATTAGCTCGCCAAATTTTAACACTGCGTACAGACCATTTTGTGAGGAATAGTCCCGTGTAGCTCACGTGTTTTTCTGGGTCACAGAGGATCTTAAGCAAAGTCAAAAGGTCGCACCATAATCACAAACGACCCGCTTTTTTCTTCAACCGGGCGACCGTGTTTTATTCCAAATGAATACATTCCCTCTTTTCAAGTATGGCATTTCACTTTTCTTTTTTCATATGTAGAACGTTATTAAAAAAGTAACATTTAGAAGTGAAATTTTGCTCACTGTATACCTGTGTATGTATATGTAGAATACTCTGGACCTTCCCCGACAGATGTTCGACCTGCAACTTTGATATGAAATCTTGTATCCTCCTTCAGACCTTTTATACTTAACTCACGAGTTGTTGCGTTCACACTAACATTCGTGAAGCTCTCGTATGAATTATGAATTCGGTAGTGCACAGTGTAGCCAAGAAGGACTCCATGAGCATCTTCGCTAGATATAGAACCCCATTCAATCTGAAGACTACGGAAACCTCGCTTGCTTACATGCAGCCATGGAACAGGACCAGGAACTAAAAAACGAGAGAAAGGAATTTGTTTAACAGTGCGGAGAATTTTTAATGTTAGAAAAAAAAATTAAAGAGTACTTCCTTTTATTAATGCGGGAAGAGGTTTTGGTTTTTTGCATCCTTCATTTTTTCTCTCTATAATTTTGAAGTCATTTTCTGATGTTTTGCTCACAGGCGAAAAGAAATATATGTTAGAGCTCGTTGCGCGCCTACGACAAGGAATGTCACGGTTCTGTGGCAAAAGAGACAATGCACAAGGACATTAGGATAGAACTGCCACGAATGTGCCTTTTAATGAAATTGCGAAGGACTACAGGAAGTGGTTGGATCAGTGCTAACCAAATGGGATAAAGGTGGGAATGAAGGAGTGCGACCTTGATTTCGAAACAGAATCAAAAGTAGGGAGCTGGGGTGTCGGAGGGACTATGGAGGACAACGTGATAAGCTGTGATGTTAGCACAATGGTAAGAAGCTTAAGGGGGAATGATTAGTAAATGTCGCTACTTTTTCTTGCATAGGATGGTGGTTGAACCGAATATTTCACCTGTCTATTTCAGAATATTTTTCATGTCTCAGCCACGCGAAAGAAATGGATATTTGGCAGCATGTAATCCGAAGTTCATGATTCGTTTCGAATATTAAGGCTTATAAAAAAAAAACACGTCACATGCGCGCTGTTGTCACGCATTTCGCCTTTTAAGAATTGTTGTTTTTTATGAAAACGTCTAACCAATGTTTAATTTCATTCTTAAATCTTGTCATAATTTTCTCTTTCTTGTTAGTTTCCTTTTAAGTTGATTCCTCAGTATATTGCACTGCACATCCCGACTGTGCATAAATTTCACGTAATCGGAAAAATAAGCGCTAGCACGCACACTCCGAGAACATGGTATTGTTTTTCAATCAATAGAGGAAGTAAACAGGTACGATGGTCTTTTTCCCTCGACGAGCACGGTAATCGATACACGTTATTTTCCACAAATTATATGACTACGTTGTTCCATACGCTCAAGACTTTCTACCTCATTTATTTGTTCAAATTTTACTTTAAAAACCCTCTTAGCTATGACGCATCTGAACACTGACAAGGAAGCAAAGGATGAGTGTAGCCTCTAAGAATTCTTAGAGTAAACACAGATGATCAGCTCAGTGTCCCTGCACACCTTAACGACATCTATAAAAAAGCAAGTAGGAAAATAGGGGCGCTAGCAAGACTACGTAATCTTATCTCTTGCGAGACCAAGCTTTACCTGTACTTAACAGCAATTCTTCCTCACCTGACGTATTGCCAAACCGTAAGGCATTTTTGTAAACAGTCAGTGAAAAGAAAGCTGGAGAGACTACAAGAACTCGCCATATGAGCAATTCACAAGCGTAGGACAGAAACTTACGAAGATCTACACTGTACAGATTTGCCTTCTGTCCGCAATAGGAGGCTTCAAGAGATTGTAATTTTTAATGTACATAGCTAGAAGTGGTTTGGCCCCCTACTACACAGGAAAACTTTTCAATTTTGCAAGCAAAGCGGGTACTCTCTAGGCAATGCAGGTTTTGATATATCTCGCTACTCAACAGTAAGATATGGAAAACACTCCATTTGCTACCACCCGTAATCGTATCTGCAGCTCATCAGGTACACCTCATCAGGCTTCAGTGTTCCCCTCCAGATTGCAGTAGTTAGAACTTAGTATGAATAGACTTTCATTTTAATTCCCAACGTCTTTCAGCTTCGAAAAAATATATTTCCCTGCTCCCACCGTACTGCCGTGAATGTAAGTATAGCAATTGACAGTAAACGAAAATTATGCCGGTATGCGTGGGATCTGAAAAACATATGCTGTGCCTCTTGGAAATGCTAGATAGATAATTAAGTGGCCCACCTAGCCCACCCATTTCAAAAGATTTTATGGCATGCCATTTGTAACGTATATCAGGGAGATAGTGTGGAAGTAAAAGAGCACGATTCAATCCCTCTTTGATTTCATGCCATCGAAATAAATCTATGGATAAGAAATGCAAGACATTATAGTTAACTGCGTTTATGGTTATGTAAATACTGGAGTTTTAACATTAATGCTAATCAGGGTTATTAGATTAAGGACATTTCTCACCGCTCTCGAGAGTCTGAACCTCAACAACTGTGCTGCTTTTCGGTGAAATTTTACCAGTCATGTGGTTTCTGAGAAGGGCCAGAACTTTCACTCGGTATTTTGTGTAGGGTCTAAGGCCTCTCACCACCGTACTCAAGGAGGAACTTGTGTTTGAGGAGGAAGCATTTTCCACATTCATCAAAAGTACGTCACCGATACTATTCCGTAGCATGTGCAAGTCAGCAACATAACCAAATATGGAGGAGGAATTTGAACCGTTGGTATTCGACCGAGACCAACTGAGTTCGACCTCTGTGGAGCTAACGTTTAAAACTGTAACATTCCATCCAGCTTGGTGAAGAGCTTCAATGTCAAGGAATACAAAATAAACTTTATAGACACTTGTGGGTTGAAAATAGCTCATGATGATCTTATTCTCAACGCTACTTACGACTGTGAGCAGCGAAATGAAATCTTTTTATTTATGTGGGTGTACGGTAATAAGTTTCGGGCACAGTTTTCCCTATACGGACCTCACCTCGCCTTCGGGGGATAATTGTTGAATATAACCTAACTTGGACAAAAAGTACACTCTGAGTGGTCAAAAAGGGATTGTATATTTGCCTGCATACTTTTTCCTAGTCTAACTGGTTAAAGGGGGTAAGTTTCTAAAGAAACTGTGGTGCTGCGTCGGTGGGGGGTAACAAGGTAATTTAGTAATATCAACTAAGTTGAAACTGTAATTGGCCACCGTGAAGAGTTAATAAGCTGACGTTTCGAGGGTTAACCCTTCGTCAGAGCAAAGGGTTAACCCTCGAAACGTCAGCTTTTTAACTCTTTACGGTGGCCAATTTACAACTTCAACTTAGTTGATATTATTAAATTAACCGACTGGTTGCTCCGTTTTTTTCGCTGCGCGGTTTAAGTGTAAGAACTTATTTACATTAGAACAAAAACCACTCGCAAATTGAATGTGTACGCAAGATTTATGGCAATTCCGTTTGCTGTCCGCGACTTCAGCTTACATTTGATAGTTTTAGCGGCCAAGTCTAGGCGTTTTAAACACTTTCTGTAACTTTTAACGAGGACTCCAAGAAAGCTCTAATTCAAGCTGAGACGATAGAAAAAAATTTGTTTGAAGGAAGATGTATATGGGAAGTAAAAGAAGCAGCTCGACGGTGTTTGAATCAGTGCACACGGTTCGACGCTGTTGTCTTTCGATGATTCCGCTTTTGTCGTGATGCGGTCTTAAATTCTTGCAATCAAAATACATTTCATTAGGTAAAGTTCTATAGTGCCATTGATCTTTCTAGGCTTGAAAATTCTAAAAACTTTCCGTACAATGAGATTATCGGATTGTAATCGCTACTTCTCGTTAGTTTTCTTTACAATTTTTGCTCAGCTTCTTTTGTGTATTCAGCAATAAATTAATTACGGTCTTCGCTCTTCTGGCCGACAGTTCATTCAGTTTCCGGTGCTTTGATTCAGTTTATCTCACTTTTTGACAGTTTTCATAAGAATCAGCGACTTGATCACAAAATAAAATAAAATTTATCATTATCTCTAGCAAACTTCACTCATATTTATGTCATAAAAGTAACAATGAACTACAATTTCTATCAGCTAACCAGCCGATAAACCACTTGGGATGTTGGGAAAGCACTCGAAAAGTTTGTAAACCGCGAGGCGTTACAAACTTTTCACGAGTTGTTCCAACATCCTGCGTGGTTTATTAGCCGTTACACCGATAGAAAGTGTGGTGTATGGCTTAAATATATCCATTTTTTATTCATTTACCGTCCACTTGTGAGTTAAAAAAATGAACTTTCAGTCGAGTTCTGGAGCCGTACCGTCGGCTAAATGTAAATTCAACATAGTTGTCCAACACCAATACTGCAAAAGGTATCTGTTGGTAATAGCAGTCCTGGTACCTTGTTTGTCGACTGCTTCCTACTCGTGCATAGCTAAGAAACAATAATAAATGGTAAATGATGATATTAAGTGTACCTGTGTATACATTTGAACCAATTATGAAGACAAAAGCCTTGTTGTCCTTCTATACATTTTTCAGTGTTTATACTGTAAAGTGTCCGTCCTCGCGCCTTGGACTGCGAGTCCTTAAAGGACCCTTCTAAAAGGTTAACAGTGTTGTGTTAGGTGTATTTTTCCATCTATTAATTGTTTGGTAGCCATTTTATATGCCCGTATGTGATCGCTTAGTGCCTGAAACTTAACTTGTATCTCTTCGTCTTTAAAAAGTCATATCATAGCAGACTCGATTCTTGGATCTGAACTCACACCTTTTGTTCGGGCCATGTTCAGGTGACGTATGTTCATATGAGCCCCTGTCCATAAATATCGAGAATATGTCGACAGATTCAAAACTTCGTAATTCATTTTGTTTTTCCTAAAGGACCATTTTGGTGAACCTTCTTCAAAACGTATATCATCTGTTCAATCGCGCTTTGCTTTCTCCGAAAAATCTAAAACTTCAAAATACGCGCAAATGGCAACAGGACTGAGAAGCAAATAAATTGCAAAAACAACCGACGCTGTTGCTTCATATACCCTCCTCAATCATGTTAGCTTATTCTGAGTACGGCATTTCAGACATGGCGTATATGCTACTGGTTTTCCATTGAACCAGAGTACCTGCACAATTATTTCAAAATGGTGTTTACAGGTCGTGGAAAATGGCTGGGTTGAAATATAGAGAAAACTAGGTGGAGTAAACAGTCATACCTGGCGACTTTATTAAACTCTCTAACAGCCCGTGCTGAGGAGTTTTAATAAAGTGGAGGGTTGGAACATAAACTAATTGGAGCTCCGCTTTTAGGTTTAGCTAAATCTTTGTATATGTGATCTAAACAAGTTACAAACTTAAGTTCTTACCTACAGCCATAATAGTCTTCAAAAACAAGAAGAATGCTGGAGTTTACTACCGGACCCTGGATTATCCAATTACAGTCTCTTGAATAATATGAGCGCGCACTCCTTAAACTGATTTCACCCGAAGGTTCATCAAAGTTCTGCCCACACCCTGTAATATGAACTTGGTAGTGTTAGGCAATTTTCTTGTTAACATGAGGATTTTGGGAGTTGAGTGTAAAAGGTTGGGAAATACGAAGCTTTCGACTGTTCCACAGTCAAGTATGATAAAAAACTTATGAAACAGATTTAGAAACGCAACGGGAAATTAGAACTGTGTTATGCTAGCTAATGAATTATCTAGGAGATGCTCCTCTACTTTCAGTTGCACCGGTGACCATGTCCCGATCTTGTGGTATGCGTGTATGAAATGAATAATATCAATGATCGTTTGGGTGGTTTTTAGAATAGATCTAACCATAAAACGCCCAAATTCCAAACTTTCTTTGAATGTGGCCCATTGAAGTAAGGTTCTGCGGCTTTTTGTCGATATGCCTCGATTTAGCAAGATATTTTTCATCATTCACCTTTCAAAACGTTGATTATAACATAGCGCGCGCGCTAGTCCTATCTAATTCCTATTGCGTCAACATGAACAAAATCTTTATGTACGCACGGCCGTGCTCAATAAAATGACGTGTGCAGTTTCAAAATAGCTGCAAAATTTTCGTCGTGTGAGTTCCTTAAGTTAAAGTCTCGGTAAGTGATATCAGTAAATGGAAGACCAACCAAACTTTTCTTTGGCTTTCGACTTTCCCGCATGTAGTCAAGCCAATAAGCTCAACGAAAATTAAACGAAACACAACAGGCCCGTTTCCCGATTTATCGGAACAGGAACTGGAGAAAATTTTAGGTGAAAGACATTCAACTAAGAAGACTACAAATGGGTCTGAGGCGACTTTTAAAGGTAAACGTCTCTGTTGATGACGTTTTTTGGTGACATTTGTTAACTCTACCGAAAACCATTTAACTACAAAATCAACAAAACAATCGGAGACGCCAACATTTTCGGGCAACTTTCATTTCAAAAAAACATTACAAAAACGTCATTCAGCGCCCAAATTGTTTTCGTATGTTATAAAAGAATTGTTTCATGCTTTTAGCTGTGCGTATATCAAGTTATGGATGCACTTGGGAAGTTTGGAGAGCACTCAAGAAGCTAGAGTTGCTCTCGGCTGCGCCTCGAGCAACTCTTACACTTCTCTCGTGCTCTCCAAACTCCCCGCGTGCATCCATAACTCAATATACGCACGCTAAGCATGAAACAATTCTTAAGTGGAGCATAGCTTCATTGTTTTGTAGTATGCGACAGGTTCAAAAATTTGGTTTTTTTGCGATATCACGTGTAGCTCGCAATTATTATTCATTGGTTAAAAAAAAGGTACAGCGTAAACACTACTGTTCTCATCGTAGGGCTCCACGTATTTCACTCCGTAGGGTTCACGTATTTCACTCCACGTATTTCACTCCGTAGGGTTCACGTATTTCACTGAGCCAAAGAGGATCTTTTGGGAAGTAGAATTTGAAAATTTTACTGGGTTAAGCTAGTCAAACTACCAGGTTACAAATAAGAATTATTCGCTTTTTCATCAACCTCCCGAGTTTTACTCGAAAATAAAACAAATTCTTACTTTTCGCATATGCCTTTTTAACTTTTATTTCAGTGCGTTGAACGTTATTAGGAAACTTTGCACTAAGAAAAGAGATTTTGTTCACTACATACCTGTGTTAGCATATGTAGAACGCTCTACACCATTCCCAACAGATGTACGACCTGCAACTTTGATTCTATATCTTGTATCTTCCTTCAGACCGGTTAAATATAAATTTCGCGTATTTGCTTTCACACTAACATGCGTAAAGTTCTCGTTTGAATTAACAATTCTGTAGTGCACTGTGTAGCCAAGAAGAATTCCATGAGCATCTTCGCTAGATATGGGACTCCATTCAATTTCCAAACGGTGGACATCTCGACTGCGCACATACAGCCATGAAACAGCGCCAGGAACTAGGAAAAGAGAGAGAGAAAAGCCGTTTTAATGCTTTGTTAAATACACTTCCTGTTAGAAGCAATAAATAAATAATAATAATAATAATAATATAGTTTATTTCGGACCACTTGCAGCCTAAGGCTGAATTACTGGTACAGTTTTAAAAATATACATACTGGAAACCTAAATAAATAAATACACACAATACTTTATACAGGTTGATACTTAACGGTAACGAATTTTTTAAAACGCTCAGTTCTGTCAAGTGTGTGGTGAGAAGATTTGCCTGATCGCAGACACATTTGCGTTATGCTTTGAAGTACCCGCTCATGAATATGGGGGTATAAGGGATGGCCTGGGCGAATTTTACGAATAAACCGCTCGCACGCAGCTGCGCGGCTCGCCGACAAGGTCCGAATGGCGGCCTTTTCAAGCGTATGATCGTATGGAAGGTCAGGCCATATAATAGAAAGAGCGCTTTTTTGGACGTCTTCCAGTGCATTATCCAGGTACTTTGGCAAGTCAGCAAACACAGCTGACGCGTGAGTAGTTTAAACGACGGAACTTGCTGGACAAGGGATCCGCCGACCATGATCGGCATGGGCACATAACTATTATAGTGAAGAAAGTCAACCGTGAGGACTTTACATTTACGCGGATTGAGGCGCATGTTATTCTGACATGCATAAGAGTTCATATCATTTACGATGTAATTCAATACTGAGGGGGAATTTCTAGGAATTATCTCGATGACAGTGAGGTCATCCACGTATTTAGCACGAGGAGCCCAGGCACTCACAAGATCGTTCACCATGACCGCAAAAAGTAGAGGGCCAAGCCTCGTGCCCTGAGGGACACCGCCACGTAACGTGCGCGCAAGAAAAGGTGGTACCAATGCGTGTAACCTGGGATCGCTCGTGCAGAAAGGAAGCTATCCACCTTATGAGGTAATTATGGATCTCATACTTAGATAGCTTGGATAGTTAGAAGAAAAAAAAATAGAAAATACTGAAGAAAAAAGTTTCTATTCCTAACCAGGACGTTTGTACAATTCCAAGAAGTGTTTGCGTGGCTCATTTTCATCAAATGGGATCGCAGTTTATGCTGAAATGTTCTACAAATACGTTAGTTTCAAATTGTGGTTCATGTCTCACACATGGATACTTAGCGAGGCAAAGGTCCATAATCTGTCTCTCGTAAGTTTTCCGTACTTATTGTGGTTTTTGGAAGTCGCGTTCTGAACCATGAGTAGAAAATACATAAAAAATTGTCTTAAAATGGTTTACGTATTAGTCTAGTGGGAGGTCTGTATGGAACACCACCATGAAAACTTCTCTTCAAGAGACCTAAATAGACTATATATATCTTATTACACGTTTTGTTGTGTAGTATCGCTGAGTATTTTTACGAGTTGTATTTTGACGAGCTTGAAGGGCGAGTCAAAATACAAATAACGAGTAAAAATACTCAACGATACTACACAACAAAACATCTAATAAGTTATTTATTATCCAACACGCCAAATTGTTATTACAGTGCGGGCCAATTTCATGGATATTTATTTACAGGGAGTGCGTGAAAGAGGTATCCGAAGCGGAACGGAATTGGCGCGTTGTCGTTTTGCTGTTCTATTTTCTTCAATGATTGAAGAAATTTTCAGGTTGTCTAGCTGCTTTCTTCGTTCTATTCATCTAATAAACTTGGATCTATCTTTGCCAGCCATTTGGACTCTTCGTCATCAGAAATATGATTCCAATTGTCCGCCATTTTTTTTTCGTAACTTCAATCCAATTCTTTGCTTGCGCGATGCGAGAAAACCTGTCTAACCGGTTCTCTCGAGTACAAATACCGCGTGATATTGTCTATGGCGTTATTTGTACTCTAGTGAGTGTAGTTGGATAATAATGTACGTTATTCTTCTTTTCCATAGAGGAGCGCCACTGAAAATAAAGCTACTGTGACTGCTATAGTGCCACTGAAACTTCTGTTGGTCGGTCTTACTGGTCTCTTGCCTACCACGTGGAAAGCCAAAAATGAGCAACAAAAGTTAATTCACCTGACACACATGGAAATTAGTATCTTTGAACATTATTATCAGTAAGCAACCCAGTAAGAATTGCATTTACTAGAATAAAGGAGATTTGCTTACCGCTCTCCAGAGTTTGAAATTCATGAGTTGGACTGCTTTTCGACAAAATTACACCCGTCTGCCGATCTCTGACGAGAGCCACTACTTTCACTTCATACTCTCTGTAGGGTCTAAGGCCACTCACCACAGTACTTAGGAAGGATGAACTTGTATTCGAAGTTGGAGCATTTGTCACATTCAGCGTAAGTATGTCACCAGTATCATTCTGTAGCAAGCGCACTGTAGCTACATAGCCATATATGTAGGTGGCATTTGAGGCAATCTCACTAAGTTGACACCAACTCACATTGACCGTTGTTGAGCTGACGTCACTGACTGTAACATTCCATTCACGTTGGTGGGAACCTTAGAAATGAAACATTCAAAGCAAACACACCAGTCTTACAAGTAGATAAAAGCTTAAATGTTCTACTCTTGCTCTCTCTACGTACGAAATCAGAGATCAAAATGATGATTACGAAATCAGAGATCAAAATGATTATTACCTCTGACAATAAAACGCGAAACAAACGACACCTTCACTTTTGTGTCGTTTAGGTGCCTGCAAAAGTCTACTGAATGAAATCATTCTAACTGCCGCATAAATTTACCTATGTTTGAATCAATTTTTCTTTCCAATATTGTTCACCGAGATTTAGTTTTCGTGGCAGACAGAAAGATGGTGAACATAGAAAACAATACCTGTTGTTCACTTTTCTTTTTTTGAAGCATATAGGGTTATTTTAACGAACTATACAATTGGTAGGTACGCGAGGAAACTAGTTAAAGATGAATCAACATTCGTGGGGAATTCAGAATCTACTCATATCTGACGTCGACCAGACTGAACGGTTTGGGTATGTGCATTCCTAACATGGTTGGAAAATCCAACCTAACGGAAGGAGTTTTTAAATCGGGTACATAAAAACATTTTATATCAGATAAGATCCCTTTTCTAAATGACTTCCTTGCATTTATCTGTGGTGGCCAACTAGAAAGCCTTTGCTACTTTGGCCACCACACACATTTTTATAATCTGTACTTTATTTATTTTATTCTGTAATCATTTGTTGCAACTTTACTTTTCTATCTATGTTCCTTTTATGTAAATAGTGTGAAATAAATGAACCATGGATAACTGTTTATCTGGTATTCTAGGTTTTCCAGTTTAATTTCGAACACTAAGAGACTTTTTCAATCGTTTAATTCGTATCGAGAGTCCTAAAAGAATAACCTCTTATGTTTCAGTTGTCATTGACATCGTCATCATCGTCATCATCATCATCATTATTATTATTATTATTATTATTATCATCATCATCATGTTTATCATATCATTTTAATATATGGCTGAGGCTAAGGCGCTATAGCGCGCGCTTTGATTGGTTAAGGGCGAGATTAGAGCAGGGCATTATACAAATTGGAAATTAAGCAAATTAGATAGAGCACAAATTGTCAGACAAGTACCGCAGCGGTTCTTTCCGCTTTTTGAAAATTCGAGCGCATGAAAACGACGGAGGCCGATTAACAGTCAGAGAAAATCGACTCGATTGATACAAAAAGTTAAAGATCTTGAAAACAGTTTAGGTGCAGTTTTAAATCACCTATGAGATTGTGCTGGAAGGGGCGAAGTGAACAAACAAGAATACATTGACGCTTACATCTAATATAAGAAACCGTAAAAGGTTCGCATTAGAGAATCGTCATTGACCTGATTACATTTCAACGAAATTTTCCTTAAATAAATTTTTTAAATAGGCCATTTTTGACTTACCAGGTAACTATGGAGGGCACAACTGAAGAACAATCAAAATTTGCCGTGTCGTGTATAAAGCTATGTGGAAAACACCATCTGTAGATCTGTCATACATCCTTAGCAGAATTCCACAAGAAAAATAAGTAGTCTCAACAATTACCGGAAGTTTAAATTTTGTCAAAGTTAGCTTAGTAATTCTCGTCAATAGATTCACACGCCATTTAAACAACCAAGTGTAATTAGCTTCCAGGAACGTCAGATGTAAATAATCGAGTGGTCTTTAACAAAAACCGCAGCAGTATTTATGATTACTTCATGTAGTTTCAGATTTTCAAAAGGCTTGTAAAGTTCAGTTCATCCATAAATCTCCCAGAACGCGAAGATATGTTGTCGAAAGCGAAGGCGAAGATTGAAGTATTCTGTGCAGTGCATTCCAAAGCATTTTTTTCGCCAAGGGCCGGACATGTTTGAACTATTTTGAAGCACTTTTCTGTCTTTTCTGTATCCACTCGAGTTGACGTTTTGCCTTGAAAATCGGACAAAATTTTTCCCATCAAATTGCGACATCACTATATTGAAATACTATTTTTGGGCTCTGAGAATCATTTTTTTTACCGAGAATAAATGTGTTTATCTTGACAGAATACGTGATACAGTGGCGTAGTTACCTGATTGTGTTCTTTTGCCCTGGGTTTGAGTGGATAAATAAACAGGCAAACGCGCACATCGCCGAATGTAAATTGACGACTTCCACTTGAGTAATGGTTTCGTATCTTCAGTTTGTGACCCATACAATAAACACTTAAATAACCTCGACCGTTCGGTCATTAGAGGAAAATCTCAAACCTCAGCCAAGCCGTATTGACCACGCTATTGCTCGGTCAATACGGCAAGGCCTCACTTTGAGATGTAATATTTCATAAACTCGGCGTTAGTGTTTCATCAGGGTTTCCAAACACAAGAAAACTTTTATTGTTATCGAGTGTTTGGAATCCCTGATGAAACACTGACGCCGAGTTTCTGAAATAGTTTCTCAAAAGGGCTTAATTTATTAACAATAAACATGAGATCAGAAAGATCACATAAATAGTCCGTTTTTGTTTTCTTCTCAAAGGGCCTAATTTATTAAAAATATACACAAAATCAGAAAGACCACGCAAATAGCCAGTTTTTGTTTTTTTTTTCTCAAAAGGGGCTAATTTATCAAAAATACAAAATCAGAAAGACCACTTAGTCGCTTTTTGCTTTCTTCTCAAAAGGGCCAAATTCATTAACAATAAACACAAAGTTAGAAAGACCACGTAAATAAACAGTTTTGGTTTTCTTTTGTTTCATTAGCACATGTCCATAGCTGTTATTCAATGTTATAAAAGGTGTTGCGTTTTTTCACAACTTCGACTTTTCAATTAGAAGCAGTCACACTTTGCATTGGCGTCTTCATTTGCAATTTTTAAAAATGGAAGAAGCAGCCACGGAAAGGCCTTCCCGGTTTTCCCGCCGAAAAGTTGCAAAGAGGAAATTTCTTTCAGCTCGGATGCTCAAAACCTAAAAGTACTCGGTACAAAGCTAAGTGGGCTGTTGATGTTCAAAAGTTCCGAAATTGGCGAGCTGCGCGCGAGAAAAATTTCCTTTACTTGAGCCGGGGAGTGTGTTCAAAGATTATATTCACCGCGTGCAATATCTTGAATAAAGATTGGAAGACCGGGACAGCATTTCCCTAAACTTATGGCTGACAATTTTCGTCCAGGAACTGGCTAATGGGACGGGTGGTCGCTATCCGCCTCGTTCGTTGTACGGAATTGCTTGTGGAAGTTAATTAACACTTGTTCAAGTACTAAATTCTTTTGCAAATTGATTTATAAACACACGTGTGTTTGGATCTCTTCTTTACCGGGTATCAAGGGGCATCCATGTGACCCAAATAAGGCCACCCAATTGGTTAATTACCTCATGCATAATTAATGAGTTTGAGAATAGTCCGTATCGACCTTACTCTCGCTTATCAAGTAGTTAATCAACAGTACTGTTCTTTTTGCTGTTGTCATTACTTACTCAACTACTCATTTGTTTAATATTTTTTAGGGTGTAGTCTTGGATGACATCTTTGACCATTAGAGAATTGGTGAATCAATGTCGCTATGAAACAGACCTGTGCAATTATGAAGGCAGCTTACGCAACAGAGTACACCGTATTTTTTTAAGGGTTATAACAGATGGCATTTGGTGAAGATGTTAATTTTATCGGAAAGTTAGGAGCGTTTTTAAAAGTTAAAAGCGCAGTGATTTTAACTCGAAGTGATCTGGTGAAAGGAATGAATATTGAAGGTACCACTTGGGCAGGAATTTCATACGTTGAAAATCTTTTAAAGAGTGTTGTATAGGAAATAAGAGTCTCCGTTAATAGACACCTTCGGGAGGCAGGTATGTCAGCTGATAATGTAAGAGGCTAAGATATTGTCCGACAATTTAGTATTTGGCCGAGAATCGAAGTTTCGAGGGCAAAGTGTAATTCTGAGGACAGCATCACAGCCAAGGACAGGATGAGCCGAGATACCAGCAAGCCAGAGGTTGGTTTATTAGCCTCATAATTCTTCCATTAATTTTCATATCGCATGTTGACAGCAAATTCTGTTGACTTTTTCCGGAATTTCCGGAGCAGCATTTAAGATCTGCTTTTTGATATCACTAACACTCGGACGCTAAAAGACGAGTTCTTTTTTTTGCCATGTAAAATAAAAAAAGATGAAAAAGAGAAATTCTTGAGCTGTCTTTTTAAGTTGGCTTTCTTCTTTTCGGCGGAAAAAATCGGAGAACAAAATTTCGACGGGGGTTATTGCGTGATAATTGTCCAATGATTTTCACTAGGTGATGGGAGCAGCCAATAAAGTTGCTAGGAAATTAATTGGTGGCTACATTTCATGACAACACTGTTAGATATCTGTATATAGATATCTGTATATAGTGTTGGCATAGTGGCTCACAGTGAGCTTCTCGGCCTTCAAGTTTACGTAGGGTAATGACAATTCGTCTTTCATAATCCCGCAACTTTGTAATGGATAATTTTTAATTTTTTAAAGCGTTAATTATACAATAGTCAACAGCTCTTACTCGTTTCACTTACCTTCTGGTGTGTTGTTCAGCACAAAGTAATGGGCCTTCAGTCTAAAATAAGAACCGTACGAGATAAGACTGACTGTGATATTCCTGCCCAACGGCAAAATTGCAAATGGGTCCCTTCCTTGGTAAAGATTCTTGTTTTGTCTCCAAGTCCGTATCGAAATCCAGGAAGTCCTATGTAAAAATGAGAAGATCGTCCAGCAGACATGACAGATCAAACGCATTACTTTATATGAGTGACACTTATTTAATTGACGATAATGACAAAGTCCATCATTTCAGAGCTATAGGCAGATTGATAAGTAAAAAAAAAAGATACAATAATGGTCATTAGAGTGAACGAACCAATTTAAATACGCTTCTGTTGAAATGAAAAAGTCGACGCCATTTTACCTTTTGACTGAATAAACGTGAATCTAAACAAGAGCTATACGACATGAGGTACTGACGGGCCTCGCCTTTTTCATTCAACAAGTCGCAAACTATTAAATGCAAAACAGCAATCACAGGAATTCAACCGAAGTTTAAATGCAACCCACGGTCTTTTTAAAAGACGCGTTGGCGTTTCGAATGCGTCAAACACCTGTTTTTGAAATTGCCATGCCAAGTGGCGAATTCAAGAAACAAATCTCAAGAAAATCAGTTGCCTCCGACAATTTGAAAATAATCATCTACATGGATAGACATCATTATAGCATTACGTGACTGACGGAAATTTAATGTTTAAATTTGCACCTTTAAGATCGTTTCCCATTGGTCTACACCATGCGAGAAGTGGCTGTCAATGCGCGTATCAGATCAATTTTAAGGTTGTCGAGTCAGCTCTCTCTACTAGACAACACAATTAGTTATTTCTTACCAGCGATTGACTGTATGATTTTCAAAAACCATTAGTATGGTGGAGTCCTCGACTGGCGAATAAATCATCCAGTTGCAAGATTTATAGTTTGTTGGGCTGCCGGCTTCGTCAATTACACCAGTTTTTTTAGTCATCATACCTCCACATACTGTTAAGTCGAGAAGGGATAAAACATAGCTGTATTTGAAGTCCATCGCTTTTAAAAGTGAAACATTGGAAACGGGTCATCCTTACGTCTCAAGGGTTATGGCATTACCAAGATGCAAGAGACGAACTTGCGAAAAAACGTATGCAAATATCCATTTCCAACCCCAGCTGCTGAAAAAGGTTTCTTTACAGACATACGTGGGGTAAATGAGACAGTTGATAAAGAAGCGATGTTATCATTGGTATCATTATCATTATTATTATAATTATTATTATTATTATTATTATTATTATCATCATTAACATCCTTATTATTGTTATTATAATTATTGGAGCCTTCCCGAATTAAACTTTGTGTTTCGTTTGGTAAATTGGCGTTGCCTATGATGACAGATATATTTTAATTAACACAACTCGTGATTGACATTAATTCCTCACAATGATTTAAAGTGTTAGCTTGTCGTGATTTAAACCAGTTTTTCAGAAGAATCAGTAAGAGAGAGAAGTCGATTTTTGTATCTGTTCGCTTACCCGAATCTGCTAACCTGAAGTGAGAAACCTGTTTTTACGACCCGTCACAGAAGTAAGTTTCCAGTTATGTTTTCTTGAATTTTGCCATGAGATTAAGACTAAATCTGCGTTTTCTGATTTCGAATTATAAATGCATTTCTCTTAGATCGAATAATCATTAAAGTTTGGATAATATTATACGGTTTGTGGTGGTCGTCTGGGCTGACCAGTTCCGAGTAAAGAACACTTTGTTTTTTCAAGAATATTGTTTCTTTTAAAACCACAGACAGATAATTTTCTTTTATCATGACTTAATTTAATACATAGCACTCCATGCATGAGTGGCTGATGGCATCTGAGCCACAAGTAATGTATTTGGGAAATTGTTATTGACACTGTGATTGTATTTTTTATGATTTATATGATTCTTAATGTTCTATAGTGCTTAACTTTTACTTCAAATTTTCTCTAAATTCATACATATTTTCATAGTTTTAATTTAATTCTTATTATTCTTGTTCCTCATTATTATAATAATTATTATTACCATTATCATTAGCATCATCATTATTATCATTTAATTATCATTAATATCTTTAGGATCAATATTTTTTCTTTTTTGATAAATCTTCATTATAATTATCATAACTTTCATCGTCTCATCATTATCGTCATTATCATCATTCCCATCATTGCTATTGTTATCATTATTATTATCAATGATTTATTTTATTTTTGATAGAGAGTATATCATGATCATTTCCATACCGACTCGTCCTAATTTTTTACCTCGAACTTTTATGGAACCGTTTACAACATTCTGGATAGCAAGGAAGACTAACATTTTCTTTAGTTGAAAAACAGTACTCTATTTATTCTTTGAACTAAAGCTAAAGCTTGTGCATAAGCTGACAGATCATTGAGCCAATAAAAATATAACTATTTACTATAACTATGTTGACTCAATCTATAAAAGGAACCAACTTAGAATTACCTGACGATGCATCAGCAACAGATGACGATGTGGGCCAAATGGCTGACGGATGTGGCGTGAGACTCGTTTCCTTTGGTACCGCTGTACTCAAAGCACTTGTTGGATTTACAGGCCCTGGATTAAAACAGGAAACTTGAACAGTGAGCCCTTGCTTGTCTCATTCTCCTATGAAGTTGAACTTTTTGAACACTATTTGAACAAAGTATCGCTCAGCTTCAAGAATCGTTCATCGGCTTCTAAAAGCTCATTTACTTCGAATGTTTGTCTACGGGTAGCTCAAAATGACTGATGGAAGCAAATTGCTCAAAGTACTCCATCATTTTAAATTATTTTCGTACCTGAGTTGTGCGAATATTTTTTTATTTATTTAATCAAATCTCCGATTTTTACAATCGCAAAGACAATTAAATCAATTAATCGCTCAATCTGAGGTAGGCTTAAAACAGAGTGCAAGACTTCTTTAAAATTAGGCCACTTATTATTACATCATACATATAACAAGAGAAATAATTAAGTAATAACTTTCAAAAAAAAATATCATTAAAAAAGATACAATTTAAAATTAGAAAAAAATCTACATTAAACTTATCATAATAAAAGGCTATCAAATTCTTACGAAAGATTGGCAAGGTATTTGACTCTCTTATACTAACAGGTAATTCATTCCACAGTCGACAAATCAGAACAAGAAAAGCATTCTCACAGACGTCATTCCTGCTGAAAGGGACATCAAGTCTTAAATGATCAACATTCCTAAGCGGTTTGGTACAAAAGCGAAACGATAAACACTCTGAGTATTTTTAGGAGAAGATCATCGCTATGGTCGCATAACTCGAGTTTGTTTGCCATACTAGTATTGTTGTTCATACAAAAGTGTGGGCGCTTTTTTTCCTCTCCAATTGACAAGTGTCAGATCATAACAGATTCTTCTTAAAAAGTGTTTGAAAGTTTGCTTGGAAGCCTTTTAAGTTATCATTACGTAAGTAAAAATGTTTTTGTAGCCTAGTTCTTTTGGCAAGCATTCTGTCAAATGTTAGATGAAATTGCCAAGACCTGCCGGACCTCCCGTCTGGTGAATAACATAAATTTACTTTCAGTCGAATCACAAACATCTGCAAATCTTAATATCTAAATGCACGTCCATCTGGCAAATAAATTATATGTGCATTCGCTTTGTGGACTTTGGACCGACTTTTTCGAATATATTATTATACTTTTCACCATGAAAGCGCTTTACAGATAAGTCTGTTGTCATAACAAAGCCAAGACTGATGATATGAATCAAAACTAATCGTGAGAACCATACCTGATATAGATAAAGAAGGCAAAGAGCGAGAAACAAACGTCCATGAGGGCGTCAATTCAAGCAACAATGATGAATGTGACGTTGAAATTGACGACGACGACGACGACGACGATGCTGATGAAGACAAGGCTTCAGCGGAGCTTGTTGGAGTGATCTCTGATGAAAAAAAAAAACAAACAAAAAACAGCGAGATACGAGTTACAAACCAGAAGAAAAATAGATAAAGAGGGCAAGTTTCTACAGAAACTGTAGCGCTGCGTCTGTGGGAGTATAAGAATACAAGTTGGTTTTATCGTCTGAAATGATAATGTAAACAAACCACCGTAAATAGTTTCTTAAGCTGATTTTTCGCTTCGGCCGGGCGAATGTCATATTTCCATCAATTAATGTTAAACATTCTGAATTGCAACTTGTATTTCAGTGTAGCTGGGTCTAGCTCATTCGATGCCAGTTTGAAGGATTTGTCAAATAGGAGGTTACTTTAAGCAAAAACAGAATTGGAATATTGGATTGGTGAGAATTTGCAGTCAGAGCCCATTGCTCCTAGAATTCGCTCATGGTAGTCAAATTTAGAAAAATCGAGTCGATACAGATTTTTTCCTCTCTTTATTCTTTCTGCGTTTGGTGAATGACTAGTCGATATAATGGCTGATAGTTTCTAAAGAAACTGTTAGGGGCTGCTTCGGTGGGGGTAACGAAATAATTTGGATATATCAACAAAGTTGAAATGGTAAATTGGCCACCGTAACGATTACAAAAGCTGACGTTTCGAGTGTTAGCCCTTCGTCGTTCCTACGGTGGCCAATTTACCATTTCAACTTTGTTGATATATCCAAATTATAGTCGATATAACGGTCTCAGATAAAATAAAATACCGTCAGAGACTACAACTTGGAATGAGTTCTTAGAAAATGAACCTTTATAAAATGGTCGGAAAAAATCGTGTGACGAGTTGATGAGACAAGCAGGGCATAGACTTATGTCCGCGGGTTCATTCTGCGACTTTTTCTGCATGTACCGAGGTCTATTACTTGTTTTAAGGCTTTTGATTTTTGTGAGACACAAATTCGATCACTCTATGGTATGTTTCGGTTTGCGGTCAAGATTTGACAAGGTGATGAAATTTAGGCTTCCCTACAACCGCCGAATGTCTACAGTGGCTAAATAAACGGCAGACGGTCAAGGTTATAAAAACGCCAAATAAAAGGCCTAAACTTCTGGTAAATTTGAGGAATAAAATTCAATTCAAACCTGACTATCATATGTTGATCAAAAAGTGCTAAGCGATCCCAACATCTTTATGGATTACAGATCTAAAGCTAGGCTGAGTTTGAATTCTACTTTTTTGTCACATTTTGTGAACAGATGCCAATTTAAAGCATCATTTGCAGATTAGGAAGTGCTTAGCGATCCCGTAGGGCCTTACAGTGTAGTTCTTAAGTCTAAAGCTTGGTGTCAAAGTTTGTAGTATGAAACTGATGCAGCCACTGGAAGTTCATTCGTTTGAAGGGAAGATTATATAGATGTTCTGGATCGCTTGGCACTTCCCTATCGACATAGGATAGTTTGGATGGGCGAAGTCGCTTCGATACGCCTAATTTGCCAAAAGTTAATGACCCACTCAAACAGTGGTGAACGTGTAGCCCTTTGTACGCAGAACACTCCCAGAAGGCAAATCATGTTGGCGCCAGAAAAAAAACAAATGTCAGTCAAGAAAGCTTTTATAAGATGATAAAACCATTGTAGCTGGCAGGTAATGTTAAAGGTTAAAGCTTTTGACAGTACCCGCTAACCATGGCATTAAGAGGATAATGCTAGAAAATTACATTTCATCGAGTTACACATCTAGACGAATATTCTGAAACTGAACAGTCAAAATTACTAAAGTAATCTTGCAAAGAGGCTCACCAATCCATGAAATGAAAAGTAGTAAAGTAAATTGGCTCAGTTAAATATCCTGCGATACTTTATCATCACGCAATTGAGTTTTGCCTTTACATATCATTTTCAAATATCTCTCCTTAAAGCTTGCCCTTTCAATCTACCTCCTTAGATGTCACCCGGAATTTCCAGTTTGTGACGTTCCATTAGGATTCATTTCGGCAGTTGTGCTTCAAGAAGGCTATGCGAAGCTTATCTGTACCATTTCCTGTTGAAACGGATTTACTTATGCGAAGTGTCATGCGAAAAAATGCATTACAACCCAGGAATTTTTTCTTGGTTGGATCTCTTTGGTACTAATGAGATTTCTAAGATATCCTCCTCGAGAAACTTGGACCGAAGAATTAAATCTATATTTCATATATCTGTACATGTACTATCGATAGAATGCTAAAAAGAAATCTGTACTGAATAATAACATACTTTCGTGATAGGTTACTTTTGTATCAAATCTTCGCCATCGAATGCATCGCACCTTTGAATTCTGAACTCCGGATTTGTACTTGAGCTCAAAGATTTATTTCAAAGTGCAAATGCTGGTGTGACCGGGGTACCGAGCCTTGTTTCACATTTAACATTTTAGCCGCACCTAAATAGCAAATGCAGTTTTGAAGTGGACATAGATGAAAATTACAATTCAGAAAAGAATCCCTTAGCAGGAGACTCCGGCTGAAGGCAGTCTTGTCACCTGGGTATTATGAAAGTTTCCTGTTTGTCCTTGTTCACGCTTGAAGTTCCGTTGTTTGGTAGGTGTCTTGATAATGTAAAATATAATGTTGCATATAAAATGTACCGCGATTTTCACCAGCGTTAGTTCACGAGTTGCTTTCATTCCAAAGTCAATAAACGAGGACCGTGGGAAATCGCATTTTTGAATAAGAATGTGCATTGCAGCCCCGTCAAAAAACAAAAAAAGTAAGAAAAGTGCTTACTTTGGGACGACCCGTAGATCGTCGGAAAAAACAACAGCATCAGGACCAGCATCTTCATGGTAGTGGCTGTGTTACCGTTCAAAATGATCAGCATCCGCATTCCTCTGTTGACGCGCTGTTGGCGCACTGAAAGGGACAGTGTCACGATCGGGCATGCGCACTGAAAAATATCATTTCTAAGCATTATTGTAATCTTCGCCATCTTGCATTTCAAAATTCATGTAAATATACGGCTTTGAACGCATCAAAATTGATTAGAATACCCCTCTTTAGTGATCGATAAAGCTTCCTCTCGCTATATTTTGAACACACGAGCCTCTATACACAGGTAATTTTAAGTTGTGGACACTGACGCTGGACAGATTTTAAACAGCAACCATGAGAGTTCACTCGCCGTGACAACTTCACTTTTCGTAACTGTTGATGGAACACTATAGGTTTGAGAGATAGGGAGCAGAGTTCTTCGGAAAGAGTCGTTTTAGTTCGCAGTTGAGAACTTGTCAGAAGCACGGTGAGGCAGAAAAACACTTTTAGGACGGTTCATTTGCTAGTTCCCTGAATACCCTTAACTGACTTTAGCGGTCATAATTGCATGAGAAAGTGTCCCATTATTTTCTCTTCCTTCTTATAAATGATCCCGTTAAGTTTTATCCTTAGAATGAGAGAAAGATAACTAATAAGTAAGTTATCTCCGCTAAGAAAAATGTGTTTTGCAATGTTCTTCTCTTTATCGTCACGGAATAATTAACGAAAACAATTCCCCTTTCATACATATATTCTGCTGCAATAAATCTAAAATAAAACGCTGTTAGCACATAAGTGGAAGTGAACTTGTCACGAGAAAGTCACGAGAAGCTTTTCTCAAGAGAGGCGACTATTCCAAAGGGGATACTTTTTTCCCGAATCGTTGCCAGATATGGTAATAAGGGGCCGACCCTTTAACTCTTGAGGGGGAGCGGGTGATTTTGAAAAAACATTTTCTGCAAGCGCTTGTTGGAAGAAAAAAATTGCATGCAGCCCAAATGTAACAGAGAAAAAGAGCATTTAGAACGGAAAAATATCCTAAACAGCACATTGCTAGAAAAAAAATTTCTTAATGACCAGAAATCACCCACCCCCCTCCCCCTCAAAAATTAAATGGTGGGGCCCCTAAAGAAAGTTGATCCTTAAGTGCTGAGAATATAACAGTTGGTTCTCGGGATTGCTTTTCCAAGCTTCTGTTGTTCACAAATTGAAACAAGTAAATTACACAACCTCTACCATTCATTCTTTGTTGATTCAGTTCACGGGAATGAAACGGGAAGGTTCTTGCCAGTACGAGAGAGGGGTAATGAAAATCCGGTCTTCCTCGCAATGAAACCGTCTGGCAATCTAGTTGCTTGTGAATTTTGGCGCGGGAGCCATTGCATTTATGTCACTGGTTATAAAATGGCGTTTTGAGTGATGCGACTGTTACTATCACTACAAACCTGAGGAACATCAACTTGGGCTCTTTGCCGAAGGGTGAGATCTACTCGGCTTGATTGAAAACAGTTGTAACATATATCTTTTTATTAAAAACTAGATCATTGGATAATGCAATTCAAGACTTTTTATTGGCTCAGCCATTATGGTATATCAGCCAATATACCATAATCTACAAATATGGCAAGCGTACGTGTCAGCTTAAAATTAAAAGGGAGCTAAAAATTTAATAAAATTTAACAAAATTTAATAATTTAATTTAACGTTTTTAATAAAACAATTATTTCACTCGCGCTTGTTGGATATGAGATGATTATAGCCAACTCGGCGCTACGCACCTCGTTGGCTATCTATCATCTCATATCCAACGCGCGCTCGTGGAATAATTGTTAAATATTCGGTGGCAATGTCTTTCGCTTTCGAACCCGTGTTGTTTGACCAGAAGTCAGATGCAAATAGTGTATTACGTCACAGAAAGAAGTTATTTGTTTTTATCAAAACTTAGTTTAGTCTCAGTTGATGAGCGTCAGTTGAAGAACATGCCAGACACTAATGGACTTAAAAGCCCAAAACCCTATTTTGCCGACTAAAACGCAGGTGACAGAAGTCTCTTTTATTCAGCGATTCGTTGAAAAGCCTTTAGATTCGTTGTAGACCAGCTCATTGGCTGCTCTGAGCTTCGTGGTTACGTCTTTGTATTCATTGAGAGGGACAATAAAGTTTTGTTTTCCCAGAGGTTTAAGTTAGTATAGAGCCCTTCATTGTGATAAAAATTAAATCTGTCTTTCACTGTGTCTTCTTTAAACTCGCATTTAAAATAGTAAATGGTTATATTCAATATTTCAAATAATGAGTGTATGTGTGTCTACTTATTATTACCTGTCTGCTTCCGAGAAATTTATTTTTTATAAGTATTTGTTTCAGGCGCAAGGTTACTAATAACAAATTTCGCATAATTGTCACCGCGAGAGTAGCCACGACCCTATTGCCTTACTTATTAACTATTGTCCGCTTCTAAAACGGTTTATAAACATTTTTAGCACAAAATGAATAAGCAGATTGCTTTCATTACATCGTCCTCCCTGTTTCAATGCACTCGGTTTTAATGAACAATTTCTCATGGCCTGCTTTTAATACAGGGTTTTAGTATTGATAATACTTCTTAAATCTCATCAGCGCGAAAACAGCTTTCGCCCAAACGAAGGGCGAACTCTCGAAAAGTTAGCCGCTAGAAACTCTTTACGTTGGCCAATTTACGTTATCAACTCAGTAAATAATACTCTCCACCAACGCAGCACCAAAGTTTGTTTAATTAGAAATTTATCCCTTTTATTTCAGTATGTGAGAATAAATGCCTCGTTTATCAACCTCTCTGTCTTTTTCGTCGAAGACACTGCATTATTCACGTGGGTTCAATGACAATTTTGAATAAGTATGATACTAACAGCGGAGAAATGGGACATCTCTTTTTTATCAATTTCTGTGCGCTTCTAAAACATTTTCAGATACTCGAGGGCTTTATGAACATTTTGAACTATTATAAGCTGGGTCTTAAGCAGTTTTCTATGCACGAGAGTTTGATGAGGATTTTTTTGTTATTATTTACACAAGAAAGACAGTGAGGGTATATTACCTCTATAACCAACTTCTTTCCCCCTGTTTCACAGCTTTTACGCCAAAGGAGGGTGACATCAGTTAACAATGCGCTATGCATGAACCAGAAATTGGAGAATTTAAAAGTTTTCCTAACATGCCCTTGGTCAAGACTGACAAGTTGAAGGAGACACAGGTCATTTTCAGCCAGTGTCCGTATACAACTGATGTTAATTCTGATATAATGATAGAATGACCTTATTCATAGATAAGGATTGGATCACGGAGTCTAGTCATACTCACGAACCGGAAAATGTGTTAGGTCGACGGAGAGCAAAGGAACTGTTTAATTGTGTCCTTTACCGCTTGTCTCACTGAACTTATCTTCCAGCAGTAAAGAAACGGATTCATCGCCGAATTAAGGGAAACACAAATAAGTGAAGATACAAGGATCACAAAGTTTGATAAACACACCTTGCCATCCATCCAAGCACCCATTACACAGAATGGTATGTAACATACAACCAATGCTAGTTGCAACCACAGAGTACCGTGCACTGTCTTTCTGTAACGAGATAGGTTCAAAGACACCGGTTGATTTAGTTGCTCTTGTTGTCGAGGAATGATGTGCACTCTATTCTGGTTGTGAAAAAGCGAGTGGAAACTTTTTGCATACGAGAAAATGGTAATTACTAGACATAACGGTAGGACAATATAGCCATACCACAAGGTAATCCGGTAATCTTTAAGGTACAATATCCCAGCAAGCGTGGAAATAACCCAAAAAGTAATCACCATGGCGTATGTTCGTGTTAAAGTTACAGCTTGTTTGTATCCCAGCCCCAGTATCAGCGCGAGGAGTCTGTCCACACTGATCGCGGTCAGTGTTAACATGGACACCGACGTCAAAGTATAGCCTGTTATGAAAGTTGTGTTTAGGGCATAGGGACAAAGATTCCAATCCTTGTAAACTAGAGACAACCAGTAAACAACATGGAAAAGCTGTGCAATAAGGCTAACGCAGAGATCAGTGGTGGCCAAACAACGAAGTAAGAGTTGGAGGACGGAGGGAAGATTCCTTCCGCAGAGAAACAAGGACCAGAGAATTTCCAAGAAATGCAGCAGCAGCAAGAAATATATTAAGCGCTGAAATGGATATCAACTCTCCGTGTACTCCGTTTGTCCAGCCTTCTGAACAACGCAGTTGTACAAGTGTTTCGATTTTTTCATCTACATTTGAGTTTGCCTTTACCATTATCACCGCTCCATTCTGTGTATATCAGCTAACTATGTTTATCTAGGTCTTGAATTACATCACGAGGTGTCTATTCTTAAAAGCTTTTCACCTTTCGTTACGTTTTTAAACATACGAGACAGAAATTTTAATCCAACAAACGTTCGCCGTCGTAAACTAAAATGATGGTGAGCGGAGTAATCTAAATCTAGCAAAGAAGTTGACAGGAATTTTAAAAGTTGATTTTCCAGTACATTGTCCGACTTGGAGATTACTTTCTCAAAGGGTTTCAATTTTTAATTCTATTTCTCGACGAATTTGCGTTCTTCTGTTTATTAACCCCAAATTATCATAATGAGGGATCATTCCAACAGCGAAATAGACAAGATGGATTACTCTAAGCCTGGCATTTCTAATTAGTTCAATTATTAAGAGGAAATACAAAAAGAAAAAAAAAACACCAAACAGTGAATCAACGTCAGATAATCCAAAGATTATTCTTAAATCACGATGTATATTTTTTATGCAAAACAGTCTCTTCTTTTGTTTTTGAGTGAACAAAATGGCTAGAAAGATAAAACCCTGTTGTGTCGCAAACTAATAATTCCATATTTACCTTTCCGTAACCGTTCTTTCATTTCTTCTCACATAAGTACAACCATTTTTTCCTGTCAACACGTCTATGAAATGCTATGTAGTGTAAGCATTTTCTAGGGTCTCCTTTGGTAGTTTTTACACAAAGAACAGCAAAGGACTAAAATTGTGACAAGTGGGCCATTTTTTAAGAAATTGAACTGAGGAAAACAAACATCTGACACCAACAGATATCATAACCACTAAGAAAAGGCGTCCTTGACTCGACTGTCCTTTGTCAAATGAACGAAAGAATAGAACCCTGAATTGAATGTTTTCTCGCTCAACAAAGAAAAAGTTGAAAAAATATCTGTGCGTTAGCACAAAGTGTGTTAGAAGTGATTCGAGAAATAGAATTAAAAACTGAAACCCTTTGAGAAAGTAATCTCCAAGTCGGACAATCTACTCGAAAATCAACTTTTAAAATTCCTGTCAAATTCTCTGCTAGATTTGGATTTCTCCGCTCACCATCATTTTAGTCTACTCTGCGTATGTGAAATAAGGCAGGCGAAGGAAATCCGCCGCTATTTTGAATTTAAGACGATTTTAATGCAAATAATTTTTTTTGAGAGATCTTTTTGAAATATGAAAGAGATGGGCCAAGTCTTGCTCTTCTAAGTCATAGCTTTGTTCCAAGCACGACAACTTGCTTCGTGAAATTTAAATGGGTGCGATATTTGAGGTATGGCAGATAAAGACAAAAGCTATCTTTCTGGAATCCATATTTTTAGGATGAAGGATCCCTCACAAATCTGTCAAGCTTTATTTATAAACTTCTTAATAGAATACCACACCATTAAGTTTGTAACAGACTGACGCCAGTAGTTGTGCTATTTAAACTTAACCACTACGTCGCGTAAGAAATCTCATTTTATATAAGAGCACACTGATCGCTCATTAACAAATGGTGAACGCCATAGCGTGCACTATTGAGTTATGGATGCACGCGGGAGGTTGCTAAGCACGAAAGAAGCGTAAGAGTCGCACGACGCGATAGCCGAGCGCGACTCTAGCTTCTTGAGTGCTTAGCAAACCTCCCGCGTGCATCCATAACACAATAGTGCACGCTATGGCGTTCACCATTTGTTTTATAACATAACATTGAGACATTGGAAGAACAGAAGTCCATTTATTGAGCTACATCACAAAAAAATATTCGTGTAGTCTTACACGACAAGAGAAAACAAGCGCGCGAAAATTTATTCATGACAACCGACTGCACACCAGCAACTCGATAAAGTTTAATCACGTTTCCTGAACTATCAGTCAAAATCCTCTTTATAAGGTCTGTATCCAACAACCAGTGAAAGAGTTCAGCAGAATTATGAACAAACTGGAGAAATTTGACAACCATTATCTCTTATCAGAGTAAGCGCTTTTTAAAATCGCGAAAACAGCAAATTGAAAATGTAATTTCGACGACATTGTCCACGTGTTAGCATTTAATTGGGTTTACACAGGAACAATTTCTAAATATTTAATAGGTCTTCAGATATTTATTTCGTTTTCTCTTTCTCGTAAAGCCTATTAATGAATTTCAACTAAGCTTTAATAACTTTTTGTTTACCTTTAAGTGTTGACACAGACCAGTTTGTGACTTCTTTCGTCTTTTTTGAGTGTCGCTCACTTACAAGCTCTCCAAGTGCGCTTTCGCTTAAACTTGCGAATCTCTTTGCAGGTGGCTCGGAAAAAATGCTCCCAAATAGGTGAAACGATGAACTGTCTGTTTCATCTTCAGGCCACTGGGAAGACAGTTTCGCATTTCTGGCTAAAGGGACGTCGGCCATTACTTTGGAAACAGTGTCTGTCAAAATATTTACTTTGGAAACATTAATACTCAAGTCAGCAGCATACACCCATGGGCAAATAGTAGATGCTAAATTAACCAATCAGAGCGCGCGCTTTGCTGTAGTTATATTATTAAGAAAGTTTTTTCTTCGCCATATTTGTCAACCCTGCGATGCAAAATCCAGTTAAGGCGCTCTCGGTGTATGCTTGTTTTTACTTTTCATTAATATGCAAGGATATTCTCCAGTAGATTAAACATTTTCATCGAAAAAGTCAAAAGGGAGAAATGAACACAAAAGAAGTTTAGAAAGGAAATGATCAGGGATATGAGGTAAATTCTAAGGGTTTAAAAGAAAAAAAACATTTTTGTTAGTTCCTTGGTGTTTTGTGTACAAAATGACCTCTCACGAAGAGTCCTGGACCGTGCCGGATTTGAACCATTTATTCAACTATTCTCATCATTGTATTTCTATACATTATTTGGCAAACTTAGAATCCTTTCTGGTTTTGCTTTCAATGTAATTTTCTCCTTCTTTATCTATGCCGGCTGCGAACTTATAGGACTTTCATTTTATCAATGCGGTGCAAAAAAATGTTGCTCCTGAAATCTTTCTTTTCCCACGAACTTTGTTTCACATAAACAATGAAAAACTAGATGTGCTTAGCTAATTCAGTTTTTGCTTTTTTCCATTGTTCCTTTTTTGAGTTGGCATTTTACAACTTCACTGCAAATGAAATTAATATATACGTTATTAACCCAAGTTTGAGGTCAAGATGGCTGGATATTTGCCGAGTTTTTCTTTTGCATTTCTATGGACGAGATGAAGTTGAGGTTCATAAAAATGCGAAAAAACAACGAGGCTAATATCCAGCCATCTTGACCGAACAAGCTTGGTTAATATAGGATTTATTATATTGCCAAAAGATTTCGCTTTATCAAGAAGTTAGAATGACTTGTTTGCTTCGAGAGCCGGGAAAGAAAGTTAACTGTGTTTGTAGCACAACAAACGCACAAGAGTCGTTTCTGTTTTCTTTGTTTTGGCTATCTTCCGCCGCTTTTTGCGTTTCCATCGCCGACATTGTACAAGAATTACGAACGTAGTTCTAATTCAGTTTTTTTCATGCGCAGGATCAATGCAAGCAATCTCGAGTGGGCAAGATGGGCCCATCTTACCTGCTCGGTGGATAGCCTATCCGAACACAGGATTTGCTTCATCTTGCCCACAGGCGCTGTGAGCGATGTAATAAAGATATATTAGTAAGGTTAACTCATCGAAAGGACAGATTATTTTACATTTTAAAATATTTTTCTATCTTCGACAATACAGTTCAATATTGACCATCTTTCTTACTCCCAACACAGGAAACGTTCGACACTGATGAAACGTGGCAGCATGCGAGACGTTTGTATTATAATGAAAGTGGGCTTTCAAACGTGTAGGTATTAGGAATTATCTCTAAAGGGCGACAACAGGCAAGGACTTTTTTGAAGAACAATCGATCCCTTAAGATAATAACATCAGTGAATCAATCTTCAAATACAGCTTTGTTCCGGGAAAAATTTGAAACAGTCGTAAGATTTGCATGATGTTTAAGTGGCAGAACATGGACAATCGCCCAAGGGTGGCCAAGGGTAACTCTGGCTTTTCAAACATACTCTTCAGCCTTCATATTTACCCCTATAACTTTAAATGTAGCTCACAGAAATGCATGGCTGGTCATATTTGCTTGTCAGCAAATCGTGTACACATAAATGGAAGGGGAAAAACAGTGACGAAAAAATCTTAAGACGTTTTTCTGCTCGGTTTATCATTTAATAAATACGAAATAATTCTTTTTTTTTTTTTTGCAACTTCCAATGGAAATACAATGATCCAGAGAGGTCAGTGAAAGTGAAGTGCAATGTAGTTATGATACAGTTGTATAGGATTAAGTTTGACACTCACACTATCCGTCACCAAACAATCGGACACAAATATTTTCAATCAAAATAGTTTTAATTCATTGCAACGATAAGGATCAGTAATGACAGCAAAAGCAAGACAAGTTTCGACTTGTTTCCACTTTCTTTTTTCAAGCGAATCATTAACCGTGCGACCCCTAAAAGTGACTAACATCTCATAGCTTGCTCAATTTCGATAGATTAAAGGAAAAGCGGAACTCTTAGAAAGGACCGAGTTACCTAAAATAAATTGTTGGCGATTTGCCTGAACATCACTCACAACAGAAGACATTTTATCATCGGTATATGCGTAAGAAAATTTTCCATCAAAATTCATTTCTATTAAATGTATGCTATGTGCACAAAGGAAACCTAGCGATCAACGAAGATGACAATGTTGATGGTCTATATCCCTAAAATATGTGAAGATAAGAGCTTTCATATGTCGACATTGATAAAACTGCACACGCAACAAAGCACTTGGCGAATTGTCTCTTTTACTACTTGTCTCACTTCACGAATTTTCCAGCAATAAAGAAATGGGTTAAGCGACGAGTTAAAATAAACTAATGAGACTGATACTGCCCAAGCCAAAAAATACGATGAAGACATTGTTCTGTTGCTCATTAAAGCCATCACAACAAGATAAGGAAGATAACAGGCGACCATTGCAAACTGCACGCACAGTGCACTGTGCACTGCTTTTCTGTATTGCTCCGTATTAAGAGAAAATGTTGAGGTTGAATGTTTTTGCCGTACATTCTCCCAAACTTCAGTTTGAAGGCGACGAAGCTTGAGGAAAATGTAAGAGTAAGAGACGGTTGTGATCGCTAAACAAATTATTGTCGTAGAACGGCCATACCATATGGTGATATGGCGGCTTCCGAGGAACGATAGCGCAACGGCACAGGAAACTACCCAAAACGTCATCACAGCTGCGTATGTTCGCTTCAATGTTAAAAGCTGTTTGTACCTTAGCCCCAGTAAGAGAGCGAGAAGTCTGTCCACACTTATCGCAGTCAAAGTTAATAGAGATACCGACGCCAACGTGTAGCCTATCATAAAGGATGCAATTGCTGAAAGCCGACAAACATCCCAGTCTTCATAAACCAGAGACATCCAATAGACAATATTAGCAGGTTCTGCAAGAAGGCCAACACAAAGATCAGTTGATGCCAAACAATTAAACAGAAGCTTCGACGGCGGATGGAGGGAAGATTCTCTCCGAAGAGCAACCAAGATCAGAGTATTCCCAAGAAATGCAGTAATGGATAGAAAAATATTGATCGCTGATAAATACATTAGATGTTCACGAATATCGCTTGTAAAAACAGTTGAGCATCGCAGTTCTTCAAATGACATATTTTCCTTTCTATACCCAGTAGAATTTATTGTCGCCATTAGTCCAGCAGAGAGGTTTCAGTGCATTTACTCGAGTCTAGAAACAAGTTTTCCTCAAGGAAATGCTTGAGATAATTATAGGAAAGCAAAGGTCAGATTCTAATTTCACTTTCCCTATGTCGTCACGTCCGGAAGAAAAGATTTAAATTTCGTTTCCTTGTTTACGCATTAATCACAAACCCCACAATCAAAAATTATCTTTAGCTATTAAATAAGGCCCTGACGGATGTAATGCTGCACTGCAATGTTATTTGTTCGCAAACTAAAATAGTAGATCAAAATGGTTGAAAAATAATCTAAGCTTCATTAAAATTTTCTAAACAGGAACATCTCTCTAACAGTACTGAAACGGATATTGAAAGTCACCCACATTTTCTAAGCAAAGTAGAAACGCGTGTAAATGCTTAAGGACTCTTAACTACGAGTCGCTCCTAAAAAGACTTTTGCGCTTAAAATCACCCGGAGTAATAGCCTTGTATGGTCTAGCTTCAATTCAGATGGGTCTCATCTGGGTGTCCAGTTTAATGTATAGACTACTTCAAAATCGGAGCTCCTATATTTTCACTCTTGTTGACCTAATATCGATTATTAGTTCATCTCATCCGCTTCATCCGTAACTGTTATGAATAAGATAAAAAGAAAGTAATTCAAACACTGGAAAATTATAGACGAACGATCGACGTTTCGGCCATATCACACGGCCTTCATCAGGAAACTGCCGAGTCAGCCTGGGTCACGCAAGTGTCACGTGATAGCTGACTCGGTACGTCCCGTAACACACGGTCCCACGTGTTCGATAATACAAACCGCAAGCCCCCTTTCTTATTAAGTAAAGGGTCCTCTACCCTCTCCCAAACAGCTTCTTTGATGCCACGTCTGACCCAGTCTTCTTCCTCTTCCAAGATCTTCACATCGCTTAGACCAAAGAAGTGTCCCGAGCTTCGTAAATGGTTATAGATAGCCAAATTCTGTGCCTCGATGGTACTGGGCCTTTTGCGCTGTCCCATTCTCGAGCCCAGTGTCTGTTTGGTCTCTCCAACAGAGGTTTCACGGCAGTTCTCATCACCACACTTTATCCCGTAAACCACATGTGAGATCTTATCTTTGTGGGGCTTATCCTTTACCTTTACCTTTACCAACTTCTGCCTTAAAGTGTTACATGGCTTAAAAGTGTGGCGAAGCCGAAGGACCTAAAGACCGACTTCATAGCTTCGTGGGACCGTGCGTTACGGGACGTGCCGAGTCAGCTATCACATGACACTTGCGTGACCTAGACTGACTAGGCAGTTTCCTGATGAAGGCCGTTTGATATGGTCGAGACGTCGATCGTTCGTCTATAATTTTCCAGTATTTGAATTATTTTCTTTTTATCATATTCTCAACTGGATGACTGATACAATTCATAGCCATGTCTTATGAATAAGAACACTGAACCCTGTCACCTCGGCAAAGGACCTCGAAGTCTCTACAATAGCTTGAATCCACGACATCAACAAAATTTCTTCAAGCTGTATCGACAAGTCAGTTATGATTAGTCGCATAAAATACCTGCTTGATAAGAAAACTATCCTATTACTAATTCACTCTATTGTCTTTAATAAACTATTCTATTGTTCTACAGTATGGAGTGACACCTCAAAGAAAAACATTAAAAAATTGCCACTTCTTCAAAACTTCATGACTTCAAGACGTTAATTTCCCACGCACGAGATTGCTGTGTGATGATGTCCTCCCCTGGGGTGGGATGGGTGGGTAACAGGACCCCCGTTGATACCAGTGTTTACTACACTGAAGGGGCTATCCAGTATAAATATAGATATAGATGTCTACTAACTTTGCAGCAAGAATTTTCCTCGGCCTGAAGAAATACGGTCACATCTCTGAAGAACTAAAATCATAAGGATGGCTCTACGACAACTATAAACTCAAATTTAATATCTGTGTCATGATGCATAAATGCCTCAAAGAAGACACTCGTGCGTATCTATCACAGAGGTTCAGGAAACGCTCTCAGATCCATAGCCGAATTACAAGAACCCGTAACGACTTGGACTTGATCAAATGTCGCCTCGCCACAGGGCAACGATCCTTCGGCTTTCATAAAGCCAAGGCATGGAACGAACTTCCAAAATCTACTAGAGACGCTACCTCGTTGAATAATGTTAGAAAGAATTTAATTAAACTGTTTAAGGAATTTTAAGATTCCATCCTTCCAATTGTATATAAATTTGTAGCTTTTATTATTATATTCTAGTTTTATGTCCCTGTTGATACTATTGTAAGTAATTAATTTATGACTACTTTCTACATTGTGGCTGAAATTGGGAAAATTAGTCAGTGTAATTAGTCCAGCCTCCCACTGGTCTGAGTCCACTTGCTATTCAAAGATGTTTACTCATAGTGTTTGCATTGGCTCTTCTCTTCCCTTTTTATCTCTGCTGGAGATACTTTCCTCGAGTGAGAAATGAGAGGTTATGCCATTCAGTGTTACAGAAGAGCCGGGCTGCAAAGCTCTAGCCGGGGAAAGATGAGAGAAGTCAGTAATGCCCTCATGCAAATTTGTGGAAGCAGGCCACTCTACATATAGACTAATAGTCTTTTTTTTCTTCTTCATTAATTGTTATCGTCCGTGGGTGTTAGCTCTGGCGAAAAAAACAGTGCATGCCTGATATGCATGGTAATAATGGTTTTATCAAACGAGTTGATACTGTAAATTGACCACCTCAAAGAGTTTCAAAGCTGACGTTTCGAGCGTTTTGTTTGGAAATGGCAGTCCAGGTAACTGTGGAAGCAGTGATGGCTGGCAAGAAAAAGCATATTTTTCCCGACATAATATTTACTTTTCTTTCTTTCTGAGGACTTGGGAACTCTGAAGTAAAATTCCATCAAGCAGTCAACTTAAGAAAACATAGGTGAAAAATATGAATTTGAATTGTCTGATCGGTAGCCTAATCACGAATTATAAATTCTATTTTCTATTTTTTATGACGTCTAGTTGGATTTGATAACCCTCAACCATTAGGACCTCGTTAAAGTTAACGTTGCACAAAGTGTGTGTATGGTCAATTTAATGATAAAGTTTAAAAGTCCCAATAAATAATGTGAAACTGACGCGGGAATTTCTTTGTGATCTCAACATCTTCAACGTTTTTCATACTGCAAACATAAATTATCTCTCCTGCATAAATATAAAATACACTTGACCTATGTACAACATTTACAAAATATTTACACTAAATAACTTTAGATATACATCATTTTAAAGCTCGCCTATTTCTCCTGTTTAGAAATTATTACGTGTAACACAGATAATCTACCGCGCGCGATGAGCTCAATAGCCTCTCTTTCTGCCAATAGTGCTGGATCCATTCGCGCCAAATCTTAATATAGATCAAAGCTATCTAGTCGGGAAAACAACCTGATGGAAATTCGTCCATTCCCAAGTCCAGCTGTATTTTCTGGCTTAGATCTCAGAGCGAAAGTAAAATTTACCTTACAAAAAGAAAAGGCCTCTAGTTTAGATGGATACACAGATGGCAGGAAAGCGAAAGAAATAAAACGTTCTCCGAGAGGTTCTTTGTATTTCCTTAAGCGATTGTCACTGAACTCGTTCGTAGATGGTGGAGTGTTTTCGTGATCCACGGCAGGTATTTCTAAGACGTCTCAGTGCTCTCCCTGGGCAGCAGAGGGGAGGCAAAGTATCCCGATCGACAGAGATTTTTCAGAAACACTTTGTTCACCTCTGGTTAGTATCATCTCTTGTGACCTTGAACAATATGTGGAAATCGGGACACTACCGGTTCCTGATGGCGAAAAAACAGGGTTCATTCTTGACTCTACACATATATATATATATATACATATATCTTATTAACCAAGAGCGAGGGCCGTACTGGGAGAATATCGGCCCAAGGTCTTGAAAAAAAAGACCGAGGGCCGATATTCTTCCAGTACGGTCCCGAGCAAGCTTGGTTAATAAGAGATTTATTATACGACTGAAGTTCAAAGGGACACAAGAGCGGTATCATTCGGGACCATTCGGGACAGTGCCCGGTCCAATACTTAGAGAATATTGACCGGCAATAGAGCATTTTGATTGGTTGAATTTAGTTATTGGCCCTCTGACTGCCCGAGTCGTGTAATAAATAGGGAAGATTACGCGGCTAGCAGCTTGGCATTCCCCCTTAATTTTTGGCGTTTCTGAAAATATTCTTAGAATCACTTTTTTTTAGTGATCTGGTGACTCATTTTGAACGATCAAAACATTGATTCTCTGTACCGTACCTCTTTTTTACTTTTTGAATATTTTATGGTCAGATTTTCGTGCTGTAAGAAAGAAGGTTATGGAAACCATGAAAAACCGACTTAAACAACTGATCACACGACTTACCCGAGTTGAAGAAGATGATCTGTAGGCAAAGGTTGACTTATTTCCATGTCCCTGTTGGTTAGAGGAAAGAACCACTCGCTTATATTTCAAAAAGCAGAAAGAGGTCAGCTAAGAATAATCAATGAATAAAGCGATGGATAAAGCGGGCATGGAATGTCAACTCATCGAATTGCTCCCAAATTGTCCCTTAAATAAATTTTTTTTTCCTTCTTAAATACCTTTAAATGAAAGAAAGGAAGAGGTCAAAAAGTACCTTTTGGTTTTGTGTCTGATTCGTGAGCCATGATGATTGCATGTTGATCGCTGGTGTCTTCAGTCTCTCCGGTGTTTCAATCTATAATAATAATTAATATAATAGTAATAACTTTTTCGAATTAGTAACGTCTCCACAACCGATCAAAGATGATTCAGTTCAAACCTTTTCCCACTGCCCTTAGAACGACAGACAGACAACTATGCAGTAGGTCAGTCAGGAAAACAGAGAGACGCTTACTATCGGTCAGACAACTGTCAGACTCACTAAAATTGATTGAATACCCAGCGAGGGGATGGGTTTGAGCGACTGATTAACTGTCGGTGATCAGAGTAACAAACACAAACTGACGACCTGACAAAGCGGGTGCCTGAACGACTAACCAACTAAATACTCCGCTGACTTTCAAAACTGAATAACTCTGCTGGTCGCAAAATGGCCTCAGTTGGTAGCTGATCAAAAGCAAATCTAGGCTGTAGCCCGGATTTGATTCTTTGACCTGGCGACACAGGTACACGTAGATGGGGTCCGCTGATGATTCACATCCAAGCTCCAACTGATATTCTCTGGGTTTTCCGGGTTTCCTCTCTCTCCACAAAAACCATTTCTTCAATTCGACATCGAATCAGTGGGTAAGCCTTCACTAAATTCTAGTAGTTATTTATCCCTAATTGCTACGCAGCGAGCGTAGCGTGCGAGCTGCAACATAATCAGGATTTAAGAAGATATATGAAGGGAGGTTGAATTCTCTAATCCATCACTTTTTACCAGAATGCATTGCATTCAACCAGAGAGCACTGCGCCGCTTTGTACAAGGGTGCCTTTGAGGTCTGTACTTAAAAACGGTACTTCGTTGCATAGTAGTAGCATGATTCTCAATACGGCTGGGAATGCCGCAGATTTTGACTGGACATTTTGCAAAAGTCAGGCCGTTTCTTTTTTCTTTCACTGTGGGTAAATGTTATTTGACATATTCTGAATGTGTAGAAGTATTTTTTTAACGTAGTTTTTACGTGTTCTTTCGTTTTCAATGACAAACGCAAGCTTGGTTTTTTGGTAAGTAATTTGAGACTGGTGTTCGAGAACCCAAATTTGTTGTACATCGTATTTTGAAACCTTCCAAAGATTTGGATGACCACTTTGATCCTTAAACAGCTGAACAAACGCTCCTCAACGCTTCCCAACGGTACGCATGTTTTATGCATTTAAGTGACTGTTACGCTTAGTGTATTGCGTTACCACTGTAAGGGTATTTTCTTTATGTACTCAATCGTGTTTTAGATCTACATTCCTAACTAAAGGCAAATTAACTAACGGCGAGTATTGTATTAACTAGTCGCGAGTCTCGATTACTGAAAGGACGACAGTTGATCAATGAATAACTCTACCTTACGTGAAGTGACACGGTAAGCCGGAAAAGCAAACGGCAGTCGACCGTTAAGAGGTGTTGAAGGGCTGTGCGACTCTTGCCATTCGCTGGCGCTTAAATTTTAGCTCTAATTGGGATATCTCAAAAGGACTTTCCTCTGCGATGTGACAATAAGGGAACGTTTTGAGATATCATTTGTCCATCTGTATGTTCTTTAGGTTTGGCAAAGCCGGATGAGATTGTTTTAAAAAGACTATATTTTCTTCTGTGCGCGCTCTAGTTTCTCTCCCACAGAAAACAACTCAAGAGGCACGTTTCTCGAAGCTTCCATCTAGGTATCCTTATTAATTACGACCCCCCCTCCGCCAAAAACAAAAATTCCAATTTTTCACGGTATATAGTTAATAAACTAATTAATCTCGCAATCCAGTGCTTTGACAGAATATCATTCGAGGTGAGAAGGGTGCTCTTAAATCTTGAAACACCACACGATTTCACTACATTGTACTTTAAGAAATAAAGGTTAATGCAAGTCTTGGAACGCACAGGTAGATGAATCACTGCGTAAACTATGTCACTATCAACAGAATGTGCTTCGGCATTACTATCGTTCAGATACACTTGTAGGCTATAATTAATCATCACATTGTTCACCCTGTAAACCGGAAGTGCCTGTATAATGCTCCAGTAAACTATGTCACTATCAACAGAATGTGCTTCAGCATTACTATCGTTCAGATACTCCAGCAGGCTATGATTAATCATCACATTGTTCACCTTGTAAACCGGAAGTGCCCTGTACACTGCTCCAGTGTCCGGTGATCCTGACCTCGTACTCTCTAAGTGAGAGTTGTAATGCTAAGATAACAAAACAAACAACAAATGTTCTTAAGGTAAAAATGGGACCTTTGCTACTATACAAACCACTGTTCCAAAAATAAAACGTTACACTATTGAGAATACAGGAGAGGGAACACACTCTTCAAGTTCTCTTGTGTTATGTTCATAATTATGTAAAACATTCTTACGAGTAGACAAGACGAGCATGCAATTTAAAAATGGGTATTGTAGAGAGGTTATGTGAAAATAGTTTGGACGGTCTAAAATGTTACCTTTACCTTTGGTTTTGACAGAGAATCAAAGAATTTCTTATTGTCTCCGGTTGGTTTAGTCTCCTTTTGAGCTGAATGACGAAACGGTAACCATCTATGGACGAAAATAAAAAGAATAAAAAGAAATCAAATTTACAAAATTAGGAGATGTGGTTACTGCTAACCTATATTATAACCACTTCAGTTAAGCCTAAACCAACTTGCCCTAAAGCTTACGTTCATAATATGGTCGCCTTCTCGACATTGATGGCGAGAGGTTGGTTGGATTAAAGGACTTCCACAACTACACGAGAGCGTTTGCTCTCATCCACACAGCTTCCTCTCCCTCAGAGGGGGGGAGGGGGGAAGCGACTTCTGAGCAGGATATTAATCTGCAGACAGTGAGGGTTTCTCTCACTACAGAAGTTTATCTCGTTGTTTGCTTTATCTTTTGTATTTGACTGTTGCAATGATTGCCGCATAAAATACCCTGAGCGTAGTTAGCGTTCTCTGCGGCATATAGTAAAGGTGGAGGAACACACCCGAGTGTGGACTCGAGTAACACAAGCATTTAGCTTATCAGGTTAACAGTCAGGCCCAAGCTGTTCGAGAATGCTATACACTGAATAAATCTTTCTCTGGTAGATAGCACAGTTGGAACACCTGGTCCCAGACCTATCCGTGGTCATCAATCAGATGGTTATATCGTCCCACACAAAAACAGTGAATTTATTTCAAAACACGTACACAGCGAGGAAGACCGTTGCGTTAAAACTAAAGAAAAATGCTCAAATGGCGAGCAGTGAACGGAACTAGCTCTCCAAGTTCACCGTTATGACTATGCGCAGAATCACGGCGGTTCCCGCTTGGTGTGGCTAGCTGAGCTGTTTTCGCGTCAAGTCCAATGCTATAAAAACAGTGAAATGATGTGGTACCTTGTGTCATCGAACATCAACGGGCAGTCCACAGTACTGTCTGCTGGCTTGGTAACGGTTTTGGTGGCTACGTTTTTTAATGTTTTTATCGGACCCTGTAATGAAATGACATGATGCATCAGGAACTCGTTTCCCACTGTCTTGTTCTACAAGGAAGAGTTTCTTTTATGACAGAAGCACAGATAACACATAAGCAAGCTTATTTTAAGTAGTTACGGGGTTCTTCATAATTGGATCATAGAGTTGGCGGTCAGATCAGATCAGTTCAGGTGATCCGTTTTCCTTTTAGCAGAAGTAATTAATAAACCGATTGATTTAGCAATCACAACCCGACGCAAGCTGTTTGCGACCCACAGCAAATAATATCACAGTATAACCAACCAATACGTTTACACACAAACCGCATACTTCTTCAAAAACTCTTAAACTAACTATAGACTTCCGCTCAGGTTGCCGTAACGCCACTCAAAGTCTGTTACCGGTAACCGTCTTTTTAGGTGTCTCACCTAAACGATCAGACAACGCATATGAAGCAAAGAGAAAAGATTCTCGCAGGTGAGCTGAAATTTTCATCCGCAGGTCATATGAGATTTATTTCATTAAGACTGTGATCAGATGCCATTACGGAAAAGAGGAACCTTCAAAAACTTGGCTCCCTAACTCAGTTGATGGTAGTGCCCAACTAGTATCTGGAAGGTGCGGGCAGCGCTCGATACTAACGGTAGCCAACTAACCACAAACCAGTAGAAATTCAGTTTTGGCCTGTGGTTTTCGATTTCCACAAGCCAGTTTGGCTAGTAAACAAACCGAAATTGTTGTAACATCTAAGTTGTAACGTGCCTCTTGGCTAGTAGGTTGAAAAGTTAGTGTCGAGCCCTGAAGTCACGTAATTGTGAAAGGAAAAAAATATTATGTGATTTGGTTAAAAGTTTGTAGCAGAGCGAGGTTTTGATCCTCGGACCTCTGGGTTATGGGCCCAGCACGCTTCCACTGCGCCACTCTGCTGCACTCACTAACGAATGGAAATTCTTATTATTTATTACAAAGTTGTGATGAAAGATATCGTGATGTTACATCATCCCCTTTTTGCATATTTCACGCTGTAATGTAATTATCTACGTATGATGCACGATCCTCGCAGTAGAGAGCGCTATTTATGCAATAGCGAAAATCAGACCTGAAAAAAATCAGGCGTGTACGGGATTCGAACCACTGACGTCTGCGATACTATTGCAGCGCTCTACCAATTGAGTTAACAAGCCAACTGGCAGCAGGCCGTTAAGTTGATTCGTAATAAACCCGTGATGATAAATCAGATATGATGAATATACTTCTTTGGGAGTGAAAGAGTCAAAAAGAAAAAAATAATTCGCGTAGCGGAATTAACGCTTGTTAAGTTTACCACTGTGGTTTGCTGTGGACGCGTTTAATTTGTCGAGAAAGGCCAGAAGCATGCATTTGTTTTTGTCCTAAAATGTTTCTCTATCTGCAGATACTATAAGGCAGTCGTGCTTTATCACAAGGTATAGTTTGTCTTTAAAAATGTTGCCTCTCAGGGCTCGACACTGACGGCAGCCAACTAGCCAGACTAGTTAAAGTTCAGTTTTGGCTTGTGGTTTTCGATTTCCTCTAGCCAGTTCGGCTAGTAAAGATAGATGGATAGATAGATAATCTTTAATTATCCACGGACAATTCATTTCAGCTATAAATAATAAAACATTTAAAATATAACAGTATCAACGTGCATAAAATGGATAAGATACTATTATAAAAACTATACTTAAAGCCTAAACCTAACTAAACTGCTTTCCACGAATGCCGTGCCACAACGTACTTCTTTAATTAAACGCTTAAATAACCGAAGGGACTCTGCTTGTCTTATATCACGAGGAAGACTGTTCTTAAGGGTGGCGCCACTATAGCTAAAGCTATTCTTATAATAGTCTGTGCGCGGCCATGGAAGATTAAGCTTACTCTCAGTCTCTTAGGTTATACGCAGTTTCTCGCCTTTCAAATTTATTTTAATTAATTTATTTATTTGAGGATTTGTACCAAGTACTGGAGCAGAAACAATAGGACATGGGTCCCCTATGAGGTTTAAGCTCCAACAAACCCACCCATCCCACCCCACGGGAGGACATCCATCACACAGTAATCTCGCGTGAGGGAAATTAACGTCTCCTACCCCTAACCCTGCAGGAGAAGGGACCTCCATTTATTCGTCGCTATCCGAGAAGACTAGAATATCTAACCATTTCTTGATGTTATAGAAAGGTAGCATATTCCTCTCAATTATTTTAAGACCCTGAGTGTTGGTCCGGCCGGGGCTCGAACCCTCGACCTCCCGCCCAACAGTCCAGCGCTCTATCCATTGAGCTTACCGCGAGGCGGTTTAGAAGGTAAATAGTCTGGAGCTAAGCCGTGCAGAAACTTATAGACCACTGTGGCTCTTTGTACTTGCTGCTGGAAAGCTAGGTTTTTCCATCCCAGGAGCTCAAACAAGTGACCAGCATCAGCGTCATAATTTGAATAAGTCAAAACACGGGCTGCCCTGTTTTGTAGTTTTTCTATCTTGTTCAGCAAAGTTATCCCGCAGCCGGTTTCCCCAAACAATATTACAATAGTCAAAATGGGGCTGAATCAGAGCTTGATATTTTAGATGCAAAGTCGCTTGAGGGACAAGGTGCCTTGTTCGTTTTACAGTCCCAATGCCAGAACCGACCTTCTTAGTTAGTTTATCGATGTGACTGCTCCAATCGAGTTTGTTATCAATGGTCACCCCCAAACTGAAATTGTTGTAACATTTAAGGTGGCTCAATAGGGTTATGCAAGATCACGAAGCGCGCGCCAGTGACATCAATCGAAAGTTAATTTTTCTCGTTGTTTTTGCAATTTTTCAAATCAAAGTTACTGAAACATAAAAAACAAGGGCCTAAATTTGCTGTACAACAGTCACCTCTGAAGTCAAGGCTTTTAGTCCCAAATTAAAACTACTCAAATATCGCCATTTTTTGACGTCTGTTTGACTTTGATTTCAATTTTCTTCAATTTCCTTCGGTAAAATTTTCTATTATTCTCCGACCGGGTAGAGTCTGACAAGACGAAACTTTTGAAATCGAAAAAAATAGGGGTTGTCAAGGTAGTTTTTTGGCTAGTAAGTGGTAAAGTTAATGTCCAGCCCTGCACAGGTACGAATTTAGTCAAAGCCTGAGTTTTTCAAGCTTCTTTTCTGCAATTTCTAAAATTGCAGCCCACCAGCGAAGATCGTTGCTTACTAAATTTTCATCCGCAGGTCAAATGAAGTTTGTTTCTTTAAGATATTGAGACAACAGATCTGTTGATCCTGGGATTACACAATTAATTGCATAACGGCGTGGCTTTTATTGGTATGTCGACTCTGAAGCATACGGCAGACTATCAATCCTTTAAACTCAAGCAGGGTTTGAACTTTACTGTAATTCCACAAATAGCAGAAGTTTTACTTACTTCGTCACGCTCGCACGCTCACTCACATAGAGAAGCTACTCAAAAATGTTTTCATATGAAAGCACTTTGAATATTATTTCACTCTTCATGATTATGAATAACAGGGTGAAAATAGCAGGGTTGTTTTAGTTTTATTGGTGGTGTACTATACAAGTTACACGTGACTTACCTCTGAGATATCATAGGGTCTGACTGGGGTTGAGGGGACAGATTTAACAGACGGCATACGCCATAGACGAGGCTGGCTAAAAAAGCCAATGAAGTGACCTGTATCACGGTACCAAACCCTTGGAAGAGAAATAAGGAGAACATAATTCAGCTGCACATAATCATTAACCTTAACATAGATCAAAAGAGAGAAAATTAGGGCTAAGGTTTTTCCAAGTCGGATGAGGCCATCTCCTGGAGTCTTCATTGGCGTTATGCCAAACTGTTGAGTGGGTAGCGCTTTTTAAACTGAATCGCGAAGCTAGTATTGTCTCGGTTCTGGATGACATGGTGCAACATAAACAGCTCATGACTGAAAAAGGAATGTGGCAAAGGCCAAGGAAACTCTTAAAGTCAGCTTGTTTCGAAGAGCTACGTTTTCGGCCCTACAAGCTTCATCAATCTGAAGCACATTTTAAACAGCCTTCATTCCGATGACCCAAATGCCGTTCTGCTAAGCGTGGACGAGGAGGCCAGCCCGTAGGGAAAAAAAGGTACTTTTCAAAGGCAAATCATGCAGAAGAGGGTTGCCTTGAATCTCAGAATGTTCGAAGGGTTTAGGTAAAAGTCAAAACTCTTTCTAAATCGTACTGGTCCATGAAGGACTGTTTATTTTGGCTCAAGTGATCCACGTTACCTGACAGAACAGTCTGTTGATGCAGACACAATTACGTCAGCACTTTGTACGTGCTCCAGTCCAACAACACGAGTGAGGTGCCCTCGCCAACAAACAACTTGCTTGATCGCATTCTGCAATAAACACATAAAGAGGTCACCACTTATGCAAGGATGAGTTATAGCAGCTAAGGCTATGATACACAAGAGCTTTTAACAAAAAGAAATTTTCACCTTACTTCGTAGATACGCATGAACTTCATGCAACCTTTACTAGCCTCTCAACGTCAAGTCAAAGGAAATAGGATCAATGTGAAAAGGTTTACAAAATCTAAACACTTTCCGCCTTTGTCCCAACCCCCTGATACAGTTGAACCGGCATTAAGCGGCATTGTATTAAGCGGTCGCCTTGTATTAAGGGGTCAGTTGTCAAAGTCCTGAATCTCTTTCCCCTTAATCACTGTCATTTTCTCGTCTATCACTCTTCACTTAGTACCAACGGCCTGTTTCTATTATCCGCCACCTGCATTGTGCGGAACCATTTAAAAAAAGACAAACAAAAAAAAAACCAAGAATAATCTTTTAAGTAATTTTTTAATCCATCTTTCTTTCCGTAAATCAAATTAAGTAGTATTTTCGAGCGAGATTCTGTACATTAAGTGGTCAAATTTGGAATAAAGTGGCGCTGTTTATCGTTTTTTTATAATACCCCTTATCTGTGGAACCTGTATTTAGCGGCCATTCCGCCATTCTCCGTTAATACAGGTTCGACTGTACATATAGAGAAGACGATGGCTCGACTTTGGGAAAAGAATTAACCCTGTTAGGGGAGGCATGGGATAACGCGTTTACATAATATTTAATGCATAAATTAATTGTGTAACAGAATAGAAAGCAGTGAGCGTCTGGGCGAGTGAATTTTAGGTCCAAAACCAAACCTCATGGCAAGACCACGTCATACTATGAGCTAAAAAATGGTACAATTTTGATTTTGTTAAAGAGCAACTGTGGCTAACCCTCACCCTAACCCAGTCTGACGAAAGGGGAGAATAAATTGTGCAAATGCTAATTTGTAGAGACAGTGTTCTTTCGCAGTTTACCTTGGATTCTTTCTTTGTGTCGTCCTTGTTACTTTCCTGATCATTTTCACGTTGCTGTTGTTGATCACCTTCACTTCCCTCAGATGAAGGATCTAAAAGGAAGTTGCCGACATCCCACACAGTGATGTAGCCCCCTGGTGACAAAATAATGCTTAGCATCAGTGTACTATTGGACTTCGTATACATATTGGCTGAATGACTGGTCATTATTTATCGCCGGGGGGTTGGGGGTCACACGATTCTGGTTGTGTCAATAAAATTAACCATACCCCCCTCCCTTTACTGGCAGTCCAATTTCTATTGTTTCAAGCTTTATATTCTTTCAGCAACGACTGATCCCCCTCCGCCGAACCCCTGAAAACTGAATCATCCTCCACAGAATCCTTTGACCCCCTCCCCCCCTCCCCGGCGATGTATAATGATTGGTTCCTTATGAAAACGTTATCAAGGTTTGATTCTAAAACTCGGTAAAAGTCATGTGAATAAAAGTCAAGCAAGCAAAAAAATAAAAAACTTTCATAATACTTGAAATTTCGTATGTTTCCATACACCTCTTTAGAACATAGGAGTTACGAAACAAAAGCTAGTGAGTGCGGTTATAACTCAAGGCGACTTCGCACGACTGACTTGTCAGTACTTACTCGCATCTCCACTGATAACAAAGTTGCAGTCCGGATCTGTGCACATGGAAGTCACCGCAGATGCCTGTCTTCTGGTAATTGCGCGTATCTCTGATAGTAGAGTACCCTAGCGTAAACAAGCGCACCCTGATAAGTTTTCCTTACTTCTCCTATTGCCAGCCATTCACAATCTTCCAGATGGCTATCAAGAGAATGGGAATGTTGTATTCGACCGATGAACCATATCAAAGAATGAAAATTAATGAATATCCTCTTCCTACTGAGGTCTATTTACCAGAGAATGCAAACTTATAACCTTGCTTAATCAGTAAAAGTCGTTATACAGATAATCTTGAAAACGAGGTTGATTGATTTGATAGTGAGATCTCATTGATTCTAAAACTCGGTAAAAGTGGTGTAAATAATTTAACCGCGGGCCACTTCTATGCTTCGTAACTTACCGATAAATTCCAGAATCGCAAAAAGCAATCATGGTGAGCAGATACCAAAGACGGTTCACTGACTTGTAAAAATGCACTATGAACAGCTTGTTCAATGACTTCATCTTCCTTTCCGTCTTGTTCACCCTCATTTTCTGTTTTATATTCTTGCTCCAACTTCTCCTGATTTTTATCTTCTCTGCTTTCTTTCTCTTCATGCCCTTCATCGACTTGTTTTTTATCTGATTCAGCAGCTATTTCCTCTTCACCCCTTTCAAGATTCCTATCTTGCCCGTCATTTTGAGCGTCAACCACGTCTCCAGTATCAGCGTTACCTTCATCTAGTTCATTGTTTGATATCGGCTTGTTGTTTTTACTGAGAACGGAAGAAAAGACTCGGGATTAAAAGACCACTTGGATAATTTTTTTAAGTGAATGTCGAAGGTAGTACGAGCATGCACTGGTCTGCTTGGCTTTAGGCTTTGATTGGTCTTTAGGATTCCTGCAACCCTCCTAACAAATCAGATTCAGGCCCCCCACCCCCACCCCCCCAAAAAAATATTCTAAAGTTCTTTAGAATATCAACTTAACGGCCTGCTCCCAGTTGGCTTGTTAGCTCAATTGGTAGAGCGCTGCACTAGTATCGCAGAGGTCAGTGGTTCGAATCCCGTACAGGCCTGATTTTTTTCAGGTCTGATTTTCGCTATTGCTTAAATAGCGCTATCTGCTGCGAGGATCGTTCACCATATGTATCTAATACCGCAGTTCAAAATATATGAACTTCATATATTTCATTGTATCTGAAAGAGATCTGTCATATTTCCCGGTTTCACCTCTTCAAAATAAGCAAACAAATGACCTCCACATGCGAAATTTTCAGGCTTCGACGAATTTCGAACCAGTGCCTCCCAGATACAAATTGGGCGATAATACCGACTGGGCTTCAAAGCCACACGTTGAGTGCAAGGCAAAGTTTAGAGAGTTCATCTCTCCCATAAAGGAATCTAATCAAGACTTTTCGAAGAAACAATTCAATATACTTCGTATATAACTAAGAATGTGTTAGATAGAATTACCGTCACAGATGTTCACAGCTAAAAGCGATAAGATACAGCAACACTGAAGGTAATTTACCCTTTGCCATAAATAATTGGTTTCCTAACTCGATGAACAAGATAAAGCACTTTGTACACCAGCTGTTCATCGCGGTGATTCCGTCTGTATTTACTGGTGTTTGCACTCCTGGATTTTGGTGGTTGACACCTACCCAGAGCAAACAAAAATCAGCTGTTCACTGTTAGTAATCGAGCTAAGTGGCCCATCCAGCCGCAGCCTATCCTGGTTCCCATAGTATGAAACTACTAGGAGTATTTCGCTCATTTTTCCTCGCCCCTTAGAAAAATACCACCCAGCCCGCAAAATATCCGCGCGTATCATATGTTAACCATAAGGCGTATGGATTGAGTAGATAGCCACGGTTTGTATCTGACGGAAACGTTAGGCTGAACTTTATCAAGCTGCGCAGAGTGCATTGAAGCGTTCCTAACCAAACACGGAAATCCCCCGAATCATGGATTCCACTCAACTGATTTGGCGTGAAGCAACTTCTCTTTCAAGATCGTTTTGGATTTGCAAATTTGAAACATGGTTTGATGAGTTCAGCATTAGTCAATATTTCTAACAGCGCTAGACCGACCTTGAGACGACCTTCTCCGTCTCTAGATTCCACAAGATCACAGCTCCACTCGATGTACCAGCAAAAAGTAATGGAGATACATGTTCCAAACAAGTCACTTCACAGAGCGAGAGGACATGCTCCTACAGTGATGGAAATATCACATCGCTTTGAGCTAAACTTATTGCACCACGTGACTTAATCTAAGTGAGTTTGGTGTTTGAATGAGTAACTGATGGATTTCAAAGAAAAGGGATGAATGGCTACAAATTAATCGAGACCCCTTCCTCCTCCCTCCCCCCCCCCCCCCCCCCACCACAAACGGGAAACATTCAAACCGCAACAAAGATGTGACATGGTAGTAAAGTTCGTTTTGCAAGACAGAATCAAGTTGAGAGACCGAATCTTCCACCAGTAAGTCCGCTTTCAGACTAAGGGTATCTGGTCTGTAGAAAATAATATAAAGAATATTGTTACAGTTACTCCCTTGTGTGGCTGGAATGTTTGTTGGAAAACAAATAAATGCCTCCTAAGAAGTCCATCTAAGCAAAATTCGCTAAGCAAGATTGCTATTTTGAGATCATTCTGAAATCAGCGGAGTAGTGGTTGTGAGGGAACTCAGTGTTTTTGCTCAAACCTCTTCGCCTACTCTTTCACGACTACGTTTCATTGTATCTTCACATCCTCTCGTCATAACCAACCCTTGAAGCCTAGTTTGAGTGATTCCTGATGTCATACCTCACTACTTGATTGGACCTCCTGCGATTCTCCAATGGTAGGCAAAGGTGCCCTTGAAATAAACGGTGCCTGTCCCTCTGAAAATATAGGGGAAACAAGCCGAGTAATACTGCGTTATTTTACTCAAGAATGGAATCTGCTTGTCTTCAGTCAGAGACGCGATCAGCTGTGGCAAGTCTTATAAGCTCGTAGTTTTTTCTCAGGCTACCCGCCCACTATATAATGTTAGTGGTAATGAGACACATGAAATATTACTGGAATGGAATGAAATCGGAATGAAGTACTTGGCTAGAACTCAGGACTCCACCTACTTTTTGCTTGCCGTTATCTTATTCATTTAACTGACTGAATGATCGCACAGAATGCGCCCAACACTGTTATCTTTTACCCTTTTAGCGAGTATACAAGACTCACACATCAATGTCTTATGCACAGAAACCGATCTTTGAATTTCGTCGATTTTTTTTTCCAAATGGACATTTTTTTTCCATAGCTGGAACTCAGAGGTAAGTGGCTCTCATAATGTACTGAGTGTTACCTTGGGCAAATTTTGATGGCACTGGTGGAATAAAGAGATCTGATAAAACTTTGAGTTCGATTAACGTAGCGACTTCTGCTGAGTCCTGTAGGGAAATGGAATGACGAAAACATTACCAAAACCATCATCAGTAGCCGCGCAACAACAAGTTTAGCCCTTTATCTCTCAGAAAAGAATAAAACGTAACCAACAAGAGATGGGAATAGGGCATTTTTGAGATGCAGAAAGCCTCTCTTTCAAAACGAAGTTGAAAGCAAAGCTTTGATATGAAAATAATTTTCTGTTCGCAGGCAAACATTTTCATTTTCGCAAGAAAGGTTTCGCTCTTAACTTTACTCTGAACGAGAGGAATTAAAGAATTCGAAAATGGTCTCTAAACCGTCTTTGGAAACCTTTGGAAAACATAAAAAAAATTAGATCCATTAGTAAGGCAATTTTTTTTATGCCAGATCTAGTGAGTAGTATATTAGGAACATTTCGAGGACTATTTGTTAAAAGAGAGGAGATTCCCTCCGCCGGCAACGCCGTGGACAGCGTCGGTTAAAAAAATGAACTGATACTCTAAAGTCATTTAGTTTGTTCCTCATTGTCAAAACTATCTCGAAACTGAATATGAAGTAGAGCATTAAATTAGAAATGTAGAAATTTTAAAAGTTGGCCGACGTCGTTCACCTTCCCCAAACAACGCAAAGTTTAGTCAATTCACGTCGTTGCATTGCAGAGGACGCAAAGAGATTTACAACGATTTATAACGCAAGTGCACTGCTATTTGCCTGCTCATTGAACCCGTCACTAAACGAAAGGCTTTTGTTTAGTGACGTTCCCGTTGCTGTTGTCGTCGTGGTTTTCTTAAACTCCCTCATAATAAGGGTCTGCTCGCAAGCTACAGGTAAGTTTTCATCCCTTCACCCTTTGTGTTTCCCAACAATTGTGACGTGAAAAATAATTACAATCAAACAACCATATTATCAGAATCAAAAAAAGAGCTTTCACCGGTTTTATCCGATACATAAAAACATTCATAATTATAGTGTTGGTTCGTTCAAACGCCCACAACACGACAACCGTAGGGTAAAGAGTATTTTTCAAAAGCCATGCCAGTCTAATCTAAAGACAGAATTCTTAAATTGTTTTACCTCCATGATTCTTATTTTCTTTCCCCACGAAGACACCAACAGACATCTTTTGTTGTACATCGTATGATACGTCAGGTCTGTTATGGTGTCTTCCTGGCGTTTCTTAGTGTGTTCATCTGGAAACTTCTTATACAGCTGTCCGCTGCCAAAATCCCACACGTTAATAGAACCTGGTGGGAGAGCAAAAATGAACTGACCTGTTGGGGCATCCCTAGCCTAGGTGTAGCCGTACCCTCCCCCCCCCCCAGGAGAAACGGAGGGGGGAAGGTACGGCTACAAGTAAGGAACGGTATTCCAATTTACTGAGTCCAGAAAACATCAAACCTACACGTCTATCAAAACTCAAATAGTAAAGGCTCTATTTTAAGATGCTGGGTAAGAGGGCGGCGGTGTGGCCGAGTGGTGCGGAGACTGGGCCGGCTTGTAACCTGGTGCTCCCGTGTTCAAGCCCTCGACCCTGCTATTCTCGGTCGTCCCCAGTTCAGACCGGTCTGTCTTATGCCAGATGGGATATTTTAATGTGTTGCTACTTAGTTATTCTGCAAATTTGAGGTAAAATAAAGTAATTTTTATTTTCTAGGTTGGGTTGGGAGGCCTATGGGGTGAACTTGTCGTCCTTAACCCGTCGCACTAGACTGCCATGTTCGTCGAGTAAGGAAGAGTACAAGCTGGTTGATGTCTGTAATTCCAAAGGCACCCGTCTCCTTAATATACTAAAGTCATACCCACCATTGTAACCTCCAGTGGCAAGCCTGTAACCTGAGCTGTCAACTGCCATGGCTGTAATCTCAGTAGAAGGGCCGTGGGCATCAGTTACCTGATAAACGAACTGACCAGTCTCCATTTCCCAAACCTGCACGAACAAAAAAAAAAAAAAAAAAAAAGAGGAAAAAAAAAAAGAAGAGAAAAGGAAAGAAAAATAAAAAAAAAAAGAGTGCAAAAAGAATCAGTCTCCTGCAGATTTTACTTTTTCCTTGCTTTAACGGCCATCGAACCAGCACTAGGGTAATATTTCAGAAAGGAAATGAAATGTTGATACCTTAAGAATCCCTTCAACACAGCCGCTAATAACCTGGTTCATCTGGGGATTGTACAAAAGCTGCACAAAAAAAAGAGAAACTCAAAAATTATGCGCTGCATGACAAAACTCATCGCGCGATCAGCTTGACACAATACCACAGATTTCATATAGCATTTAATAGTCCGTTGAAGTTATTTCAAAATAAGTTTCAGAGGTGATTCCGAATAACATTGGTTTTGCTTTCACTGTCAGGCACTTTGGTCAAGAAAACTCTTGCCACCCGCTTGACAAATTGTTTGTCGATCGAAAACCAATTGTGCCCTGGAAACTACCGTTTCCTGCGCTTCAGGCCCCGGTTTTTCCAGGGTTGAATAAATCCCTCTCCGGTAGATGACACAGTACGTTTTGTTAACACTTAACCGCTGGATAGAGATTCATCCGCTGGACTGTATTATTCGCCCTTTGAAGAACTGGCCTTAGAAGTTTGCTTTGTTTTCTTGCGTATTGATTCTCGAAGTAATCACCGTGGGTTTGGTTTACGATTCTCAATTGCAATGCGCCCTATCCTAACAACACATTTTCAGTGCGAGATGTTACCGTAAATCTCCTAAGGGCGCGCAAATCTCGCTTCCTCTCATGAGAAGTGTCACCTCAAAAGCACAATTACAACGAGATACATTTCCCAGTCAGCCTAAAACCCTTGGCACCTCTCATGAGAGGAAGCAAAATAGAAAATTACAAACCTGGCATATTGGTCTGTCATGAGTGTGAGGAACTTGAAGTGCATCCTGAATAGCTCGAGTCAGTGGCCAAGTGTCAATAACACTGCAACCTACAGGAGAATTAGGAGGCGTTGTAGCTGAGTAGTTTAGGACGCTAAAAATTTTAAAGCTAGAGTTCTTTTCCACCGCTGGCTGACTGATGACTGACAAACTATTAACTGACTAACTGCCTAGCTGACTGACTGACTGAATGACTGACTGACCCCACCCCTCTTACTAACGAACTAACTAACTAACTGACTAACTGACTGACTGACTATCCGTCTCACAGACTGATTAACTATCAAACGAATTTGGTTTTATCAACTAAGTTTATTATGTAAATTGGCTACCGTAAAGAGTCTAAAAACTGAATTTAGCCATTCGAAGGGCTAACCCTCGAAACGATAAAACCTACCCTACTACCCCCACCGACGCAGCACCACAGCTTATTTAGAAACTTGCCCCCTTAACTGACAAACTGACTGACTACCCCTCTTACTAACTAATTAACCAATCAACTAACTGACAGAATGACTGATTGACGGACTAGCTGACAGAATGACTTACTGACTGATTAACTGACTGAGTGAATGGCTACCTAACTAGCCGAGCGATAGTGTCATTTACCTGTGATAAGCCTGTCATGTTTGGCATCAAAGAGCATACAGGAGATGCGTTTCTCTCCCGGCCTAAGTTCATTGTCTGTAAATACCTAACGTGAAAAAAATACACAGAAAAATATATCTGTTCGTCTTGACACAAGCGTACGGTAAAGCATGAGGAGTCACTCCTCAAACCTTCGCACTCAGATGCTCTATACCTCTGAGCCACAGAATCCTATACGTGAGTGAGGCCCCTAAATGGTTCAAATGCAAAACGCATCCTGCATGTTGCTGAGATCAGCGATTGAAACCGCCCATTGCGTACATAGAATACAAAGATGGCTTACTTTGAGTTTTGTAGTGACAAAGAGAAAAAAAATATATGTTTGCGTCTTTTTCGCGAGCTATACCACTACGAGGTTCGCCATTGAGTCTCTGTGGCTCAGTGGTAGAGCCTCGAATTACGGATTCCTAAGGTCTGAGGTTCAATTCCCATTGGGAATTGACGAAAAAAAGATATTTCTCTTAGTCATAACCAAGCGCAGATTAATTATCCTCCTTATTCTATTAAAGAGAAGCATATTCAGTGAAACGTTTCACTTAGACTAAACAAGGGGAAAAACTATGGTTCTGAAATAAATGTGTAATTGTAGGGTTTGGAAAAGGGGCCCTGACTTACTTGCAAACAGGACAGTGTTTGGATATCCCACACCCTAAATACCTGAGGAAAAATTGAAATTAAAGTCAGATGCAGGTTTGCGGAAAAGTGATCCAATTTTTCAAACAAAAGAGGCATTAAACAAAGATGTTTTTGGTTACTAATGAGATTTGAGGTGCTTTTTACAATTCCACGCCTTGATAAGCTTTCCTTGCCTTATTTGTAGTTTTAATCAACTGATGTAATGATTTTATAAAAGCCTCTGCTATCCAACAAATTTCGACCTAGGAAATCTTTCAAAAGCCACAAAACAATTGCAAAGGGACTTAAGATGATTTCCACCTTCGACAGAGTCCTTTGATTTAGAATAATAGTTAAATGTCACAATTCTTTCGTCTTCTCAAACAACATTGAGACAATGTAACCAAACTGGAAGGTAATGCTTTATGTATTATAGAAGGAGCAAGGGAAAGACAATTACCACAAGGGTACAAAATACCAAGTGTTCAAGTGCTTTCCGCTCATTGAGGCTGCGTTCACACTTGAAGCTCGAGCACGGTGCCCGAGTAAGATTCTTGATGGGCACTAAAGTGAACACACCTTTTTTTTCAAGTACCCACGCCAGAATTCGGGCACCATGCCCGTGTGCAGGTAAAAGGTCTGAACCGGGCATTGATATATTACTGATAATTTATTGAGCCGGGCACTGATGTATCAGGTACCCAGTGTCTGAACACAGCACAGTTTTGTTTCGGTGCCCTGGCACTAATGCTCGGGCACCAAGTGTGAACGCAGCCTTATTGTTTCACAACAGTTTCGCGTTAGATGCAAGGCTAAACAAGACGTATGCTAGGGTGCTACTGTATACAAACACAAAACAAAACAATTTTATACCACAACAAACAAAAGCAATTTTGACCGATCTCAACAAAGTGAAAATTAAGGAATTGATGAAGATAAACCACTAAGTCCTATTCAATTTTAAGACATGAAATGAAATAACCAACTTGACCAAGACATTATTACCCTTGCTGTTGATAAACTGATGAGTTGTTGATCCTTCTCATTCACAGCAATGTCGACAATTGTGAACAGGTGGCCAAGTAATTTTCCTGAATATCAAAATGACTCGCATAAACATTTTGCGATCTCCATAAGAAAATGTGTGGAAGTGATAATTATTATCTATTTTCGTGTTACTCTTAAAGGTTTGAGCTAGTCTGATTGATAAGGAAATCAGAGGGGCTTGTAAGAGAACAAAGCTGATTAGAAAAGGGTGCTCAACAGAGAGGGGGCTTACTAGAGAACAGGACGTGTTAGAAAGAGGGGATTATCAAAGAGGGGGTATCAGGGGTGGGGCTTCAAAGAGAGGAAGCTTAACAGAGAGGGGGTTTTCTTAGATAGCTGGACATGTTGGAAAGAGGGCTTACTAAAGAGGGGGCTACTAGGGGGGGAACTTACTGGAGGGTGGGGTTTATTATGATTAGAGAGGGGGGCTTAATTTAGAAAGAGGAGGCGTATTTAAGAGAGGGGCTCATGTTAGAGAAGGGGGTAATAAGAAAGGGGGATAAGGGAAGAAATGGGAATGAGAATAGCGAAACTGTTAAAGGAAGTCTCGCTGAAGAGAGGGGATGTATAAGAATAAAGGGTCTCATTAGGGCATTTAGGATATCTACATGATTATGAAAATTAGTGAACGTTTTCAAGTGGCATTTCAACTTTACCTGTTGGTCTTGTGAAAATGAGCGGATGCCAAACTCTTATGACCTTGTCTGCACCTAAAATGGATAATCAAATTAAAAAACGAAAGCTACCTCCAACATTTAATTCTAAGCATGAATTGCAACCTGCTCAGGGTTGTATATGAAACTGGCAGCAGCAGAGCTTCTTCATTTACTCTTTAGAGAATTTGGGGGAGGGGGGGGGAGGCATTTCAACAACTGAAATAATACTGGATTTAAAATGCTTCACACTTAAACTCTCATGAGTGACCAAGAAAGAATTTCTCCTTACAACATCAATACAATATCAAGCAGACAAGTGATGAGAGTAAAGAAAAATTTCAAATAGGGGATGACTTGTTGATCCAATACCAAATTCTCCTTATTTACATCATACTTATTGTATAGAGTTCCGCAAGGAGAATTACTAATGAGATTTGGTAGTGAGAGGGTTCGGAGAAAAATAGACTTGGTGGTCTGTTTCTATATAGGGTCAAGGACTTTGTTACAGCTAGATCTTCCCAGTGGCCTGTTTTATTTTAACATTTATCTTTACTCTTTACTTTCATATAGTAGCCAGTAGCCATTAGATCATAATATATAGATGTGTACACAGTGTACTTACCAGCTGTGATAATGACATTGGCTTTGGAACAGTAATCAAAGCAGTTGACCCCCTTGGGAACAGCAAGCTCTCTGACTGGACTGGAAATTAGTCAAACAATCCAGCCATTAGACTTGATTCCCGCTCTTGAGGTAGATAAAGAATACTACTGTTCTGGTGTCTTAATGATAAATTACATTGTTGGATTTTCGCTGAACAAAAGGTAACTGTTATTCTGATTCGTTTTCTCCAACAGACTCTCAATAACACCAAATTTTCTCTAATATCTCATAAGTCATCATAAGCCCCTGTGTGTTTATCAGGAATAACAGCTCCCCTTAAACATGCTCTGAATTATGTGGATTAGATTAATGATACAATGTTTGATTATAAAGAAAGTTACTGCATAAGGAATGTCATTTGTTTTGTCATGCAAAATGTAAAATCTGAATTGGAAGAGTTACACCCCAGACCTTTGACACCCTACCACCAAGCAACAGAAAACTCAGTGGATCCAGCGGGAGGGTCTGCAGGGTGTAGACCCCCCCTTCCCATAAGATCTGTGGGTTTTCTAGCAGTTGTTTGACACCAAAATTCTTGCCAACACTTGATCACAAGATACTACACAATATGAAGTGTTCAATATTCATTTATCTACTAATACTTCTTGGCTCATTTAGTCCATAGCTTGAAAAAGTCTTGTGTTTCTTGTTGAAAATCAAATTTACCCCCGTATCATGAATTCCTTTATCTCCACTGAATAAGCAATTCTAAGTTCATAGGTTCATAATGCAAACTGCCAGAATCAGACTTACCAAAAGCAATGCATGACTTAATAATATAAGATAATAGTATTAGTACAATTATGTTAATACTGTCAGAAAAGCTGAAACGAAATACAAAAATGTACAACATGTAAATATTATTGGTGGTGTTGAGAAAATCTGTTTGAATATGCTGTATTTTAACGAGTCCGTAGGGGGAGTCAAAATACAAATAATGAGTAAAAATACTCAGGGATACAACACACCAAAACATCTAATAAGTTATTTATTATCCAACACGCCAAACTGTTATTTCAGTGTGGGCAAATTTCACAGATAATCATTTATGGGCAGTTCGTGACAGAAGTATGTGAAGAGGAACAGAATTGGCACATTGTGGTGTTGCTGTTCATATTTTCTTCAATAAATGATGAAATTTCATTGTCGTCTTCCTGCTTTTCTTTGTTCTATTTATCTAATAAACTTGAATCAATATTTGCCAGTCATTTTGACTCTTCATTGTCAGAAAAATAATTTAAATTGTCTGCCACTTTTTTTTGTAACTTTAATCCAATTCATCGCCTGCGTTATGCGAGAAAACCTGTCTAACTGGTTTTCTGGAGTTCAAATACCACATGATATTTGTACTTGTCTTAGGCGATATTTGTACTCATGGAGTGTAGTTGGATAATAAAGGTATTTACTTAAAGCTGTCCATTTGAGAATTAACAAACATACCTGTGGTCCAAGATTTTTTCGATGCCCCCTAAAATAAAAGAACAGTTGCTGCTTGGTGAACAGGATCCAAACATCTCCAGCTGAGGAAAATACTTTATCTATAGGAGAATGAAGAAAAAAAATACAATGTACATGCTTGTCTTACCATAATTATTACCACTTGACTAGTTTAGCAACACCATAAGTGTCTTTAGCCATAGAGTAATCAAATATTGATAAAATGACTCAAAACAAACCTTTATCACCCAGTCATCATGGAATTTTCTTCTCTGTATTGCACTGATAATAAAAAAATATTGAACTGGTTAATCTGGTCTCTTTTCATACAATGGTGTCACTCAGTAGAACTGGTTGCTCCAGGTTTGTACGTTTAATACTGGGTAAGTGTTTGGGTAACCATGACAACTAGTGGAGCTTTAGGAACTCCTTACGGTGGCCAATTTACAACTCAGTTGATAAAATCAAATTCCTTTGATCATTATTAATTTGATGCCATGGTTCAAAATTCACCATTTTGCACATAAGCTTGGTTATAAGATGTAAAAGGCTGGCTTTGTACATTGTAACATATTCATTAGTAGAGAAAATAGAATTATAATATGAAAGAAAGTAACCACATCTTGTGCTATGTTAAATGTTTATGATGTTCTTACTAGGTGAGTTTGTTGGGTTCAATGGTGACAACCTGAGAATCTGTTTTGCCTGCTGTTGAGTTCTTCATATGAAGGTCTTTTGAAGACACTGTCATCATATTCACATATCCTATGATTTAAATAGGAAGAAATGTGAAGATGTTTTTTTTTTAATCTTGAAATTTAATTTTATCTCCATAGAGAGTTAGGGTATGACTATAAACAACCAGTAACCCTTTGATCCCTTGGGGTGACTTGCATCATTCTAATTTTTTATTACAAATTATTTCAACCCCAAGTCACACATTAAAGTCACAAAAACAAAGGAAATGATCCCCAACTTGGGAAGCTCTTGATTGTTTAACAAATTCTCCTTTTCAGCACCTTAGAAAATGTATAAAGAACAGTACGGAGAATACGCCTATGGATGTAAGACTTTGTAAAGGGTAAAGGTGGTCAAGTTTAAGCTCAGGACTAGACAATGCTATCATCTTCTACTATGTCTTTGAAACTACTTGACAAGATCAGCAAAACAGTCTGCCTAACCCTGATCATCTCCAAACAGTATTGTGTCCTCATTCATGGATTCAGTCTTCCATGGAATGTAGATCATGCAATGAGGGGAGTTCTCCAAAGGCTTGACTTGGTAAATAGTCTAAAGAGGGAGAACCACGGCACATTAGCAAAAAATCCTAAAAAATGCTTATGAAATGGAAGGGGGGGGGAGAAATGGATATAATGAGTGAACATAAAGGTATTGCAAAGTGGCATAGATCTCACCTATCAGTGTTGTGCTAATTTGCTTAAAAATCCCGCGGGAGTTTTGTAACCCAGAACTGTTATGAACTTATTAGCAATTTTGTTTTTAACCGCATGTGTCGTAAGTTGCTGGTCAGTTTTAGTTTAATTGTTGTGTATTAAAGGTCGTATCTTAAAAGTTTAGAGTCGCTTTTCGAGTGAAGACACAACAATGTGTACATTTTGTATATGGCTTGGCTACAAGCATGACCTCAAGAAGCAGAACAACAGCATAGACAAAGCTGATAAAATGAAATAAGAAAGAGAGTTTAAAAGAGGCTACCCTTTGAGACAGTTGTTACTAAAAGCAACCAAAAGCACTGTAATTGAAGGCCATATGTGGCTTTCAAAGTCTGCTGGGTGATGCAAGGCCAGAATGCATGATTACCATTACAACCAGGCTGCAGTGGCTAAGAGGGTATTTCAATCTTTTTCTAAAAACCTTGTAACTGAGTCTGTCTTGAAATCAGATTTACATAGTAAATACACTTGTACCTACCAACTGTTTTCTTTTTGCCCTGTAATCCCATAAAGATAATGCTCTCTCTGATGTAACCTGGAAGTTGATTTCAATTTAAAGAGCATTTAAATTAACAGTCAGTTAAAAACAATGTTAATTAGAAATAACAAATCTTTTCTATTATTTGCTTCTAGTTTCCAGAAATGTTTACTAGCACAACACTTGTAGAGGGCTGAATGGAATGGGGATATTACATGTACAGTACACACAATACACTATACATGTCTGTACGGGTAACTGAAATTCTCCCTGTCAGATTATAATATGGTTCTGGTAGACTGCTGCTAGAGGTGTATGTAAAAGCTGGCCTCAGCTAAGTTAAGTTTCATAGTCTAAATAATGTTAAAGAGAGCGAACACTGAAAACGTGAATTGTGATTGGTATATTACACTGCAAAATCATTGTGAGAAACACCTTGGCGAGGTTGATTGATTCAAATCTGCTTACAGGGGGTGTGAATAAAAGGAATCAAAGCATTCATCATAACCCTTGAAAGTGTCCACACTCACTTAACGTACTCATGCTCACAGGTAAGTTGACAGTCCCTGGAATGTCAATCCTTGATTCTTGATTCTTGATACTTGATTCTCAATAGTTTAGAGTATCAAGGTTTGAGTATTGAGTGGAGACTGTCAACTTACTTTTGGGCAGTACTGTACAAGAACATCCACTTTTATGAAATTTTTATTGAAAGAGTTTGATTTGGAGTTCCAGCAGGGTGATGCCAATTAAGGCAGTCGCTGATGAAACTGTTTGATTGCATGTGTGTCTGTGAAGAAATCTTCCACTATGGTGCAAGACACCAGAGAAAAACCAGTATACATTCAAATCTGGGAGCTGGTGGGTTGGTACAACTTACTGCTATTCTTCTGAGACTGGGCAAAAATCCACAACCTGTCACCCATGAAGACTCCTAATGCAGGAAACAAGCCATATGCCAGGCCACAAATACAAACAGTTAATAGCAATTCACCTCAAACAAATCAGTCAAAACAATTGAAGCTGATCAGGAAACTGGACCAAAAAATGATGCAATATCTAAGAAACCACAATTTCCTCATGTTTTAGAATTACAAATAAACCATCTATTTCATACATATTTAAGTATATGCTAGCCTGTAATAGCCAAATACTAGTTTTTAGAAAGTTTAATTTTCAAGTAGCATGCAACCCTAGAAAAGAAGATATAAGTGCTTATATTGAGCACTGGTTTCAACTTACATTTAAGTCAACACAGGACTGAAGCCGGAACTGAAAGAATAAAATGTTAAAAACAAGTAAAGTAAAAAGGCTTTTTGATCACTTGCACTTTTGCTGACAACAAAGGTACATTACAATTACATTACAATTGAGCTGACCGACTCCCAGTTAGCTCAATTGGTTGAGCGCCGGACTGTTGTGTGGGAGGTCGAGGGTTCAAGCCCCAGCCGGACCAACACTCAGGGTCTTAAAATAAATGAGGACAATGTGCTACCTTCTATAACATCAAGAAATGGATGAAATTCTAGTCTTCTCAGATAAGGACGAATAAACCGGAGGTCCCGTCTCCTGCATCTATTAATTAGTTAATTTGGTTAGGCAGGGGACATTAAAGAACCCACTCGTGAGATTACTGTGATGTGGTGTGACCTGTTTACTGGAAATTGGGGGGAGGAGGCATCTGTTAGATTCGCCTTTAGTTAATTGTAAACTGCATGGCAGTCTGGTCAAGTCCCCTGCACAGTGTTGTAAAGCGCCATGAGCTTAGGATATGAGTGCTATATAAATAAAGTTATCATATTATTATTATTATTATTATTTATACACCTTTGTGTGCTGTAATCTTCTAACTCCCCAAGAAGCTTATTTTCACCCATTGCTTCTAAAGGGGGAGGATGGGGGGAAGGGAAAGAGAGCTCGTGAACCACTGGGTCAGTAGAAGTAACAAAATTATGAGTCTTTGGTTTACTATCATAGAAAGACTGAGTCTGTGACATATAAGGGAACCTAAGCAAGGTGACTTTTATTGGCACCCTTTGGAGTAACATGCAGAAAAAAGAGCTTCCTTATTGGTTAGAAAGCATGCTAGATGTGGTGACATTCTCTTTAAGTTTGCAATCTGAGGGTAAAGAAAAAATATTTAATAATTCTTACAGCTTCCCATCAAAGTAGGATATTCATCCTTTAAGTGATCAACATGTAACTTCTCCCAGCTTATAATATCAATACATCATTCAGCAAACAGGAAATGGAAATTATACTCAAACATGTCAGGTAGAAATTGTTGTCTTGGTAAAAATTAACACAAAATTCTTGTGACTTATTTAGAAGGAAATGCATAGCAGCTAGAGAAGAGATTTAACAATCAGACCTTGGCAGTTGAGGGTGGATACAAAATGTTTATATTTCTCAACAAAATTTTGATAAATCCAGTGAATGTATTGGGGAACAGATCAAAGCCAGATAATCACAAAGTACTGCTAGGCCTTTCAAAATAAAGAGTTGAAAGAGAGTAAATGGTCCCATGATATGTACATCTAAGCAGCAATGTATAACAAGGGTACATTGTGTACAAGTTAAATGTGGCGAAGCTGACACATTGAAAACAGTTCTACTTTGGAAACAGTATAACGCTGGATTGGGAAATAATTGTATACTAAGAAAATGAATAAATAGTCTGTGGTAATGCATACCTTACTGCTCCATTGGCAAATAATACCTTTCTGGGAGGCAATGATGTAAAAATCATATTTTGGAACATGAACAATGCACTGCACAACATCACGTCTTTTTTTATCCCCTGTGGAAACAATGCAAATAGTGAAAAACAAGCCTGGAATTAAACATCTCAAGTCTTGTAACAGTATTCGCAGAAGATCAGCCCTTAATTTGAGAGAAATTAGTAAGTTTAATTCATGTACATCACATTCATGACGACAGCAAGAGGCAGGAAAGAGAACTCTGATTTAACTCTCCCTTTTCTTCTACTTCTTCATAAATTCAAGGCAAAAATTGAAAAGTGTTTGGCATACTTAATGGTTAAATTAACCAAGAAACTGATGAAAGTCCACTCATAGGGGTTTCATTACAAGCCACTTTCAGCAGTCTACCACTGCCTGGAACACCTCTTACCGCCCTCTGTTTAGCTTGTGAGCAGGCTATTATGTTTGTGTTTCGCCTTACACCCCTTTTTGAGTACAGTCCCCTATAAAAGTATCCACAACCCATTGTGGAAAAAGTTACTGAAACCCTGGCATTCATCAATTTCCATGGATGTTTTTTTGAAGGACTTTATCATGGAAAAAAATCACAGCTTTCAAGAAACATCTGGTCCTCGCAAAATAGATTATGTGAGATTGTGCAAAAAGATGCTACTGCCCGAAGGCCTGTTCATACCTCCTGCCTCTCCTACAGACCGTCTCTTGCTTGTGGTTATGACTGATGAAGTGTCTTCATTTAATAACAAGTCAGGTACTTCATCTGTTGCACCACCAATGCCAAATAGCTACATAGAGTAAGTTTTCCAATAATTATAGAACATTAGTACATGTACAAGAAATGGTATAAAGAGATGCTGTATAGGAGAGTAAAAATTAGTCTCGATCAGAAAATCTATGAGACTATAAATCCTTGAATAAGTGACTGCATTCTCACAAGTCTGAGATCTGCAGTAGATAAGCGCCCAACCCCCCCTAGGCCATAATATCACACAAGCAGGCCTCCCACATGACCATCCACCCCCCAACCTCCTTTACTTACTTAAACTGTAGAGAAACAAGGAAAACCTGTTTCCAGGGCTTGACACTAATGATTGGTAGCCAACTAGCCAAAGACTAGTAAAAATTCAGTTTTGGCTAGTGGTTTTCGGTTTCCATAAACCAGTTTGGCTAGTAAACAAACTAGAATTGTCCCAACATCTAAGTTGTCACTAGCCACTTGGCTAGTAAGTTGAAAAGTTAGTGTTGAGCCCTGGTTTCTATTCAGACAGCTACTTTATTAATAACTTTTAAGCTTCAACTACAGCAAAGAAGTACAAGTTAATAGTTTCTTAATAAGTGCCTCTCCTTTAGACCAAGTAAACCCAAGTAAAAGCGCTATTCCCATTTCAATAGCCTTTTCACCCTGAAGATCTCCTCACTAATTCTCCTCACTGTCTGACATGTAATTCTTATGTATTAATTTGGAGAGTTTGAAATTGGATCAAACAAAAATTCCCTTTCTATATTCTCATCACTTGTCTGCTTGATATTGTATTGATATTGAAAGGAGAAATTCTGTCTTGGTCACTCATGGGAGCTAAAGGGTTAGTGAATCAAAACCCTGATGACAATAAAGATTGCAATCACCAGTAGTCTTGTGCTCATAACTAATTAGTCTCCTTTAGCTGGTGTGGGAATGAACAGTATTTGTAGAAACAGATCCATGGACTACCCCTATTCCTAGGTAACATGCATCCTGGTTGTGGTCCATTGAAAGGGGCCCTATAACAAGAAGTCAGTTTGAATAGGTTGCCAGGGGTTTCAGTATCTTTTTCCATAATCAACTGCTGTTGATGAAATTGGCGACAGGGTTGTAAGGCAAAACCTAAACATAAGGGCCAACTCACAGGCTAAAGAGACAGCAGTGAGAGGTCTAGCAGGCAGTGGCAGACTGCTGGCAACCAGCTTTTATTGGAATCATTGAATTACCAGACAAAAATGACCGTAAAGAGGCAGACATCATTCCGTGCCTCCATCCTCCTGTGGCACTGGTATATTTTGAATATGCCACATGTAGTGTGCATGGCATTCTTTCTCATTCCCATTCAAAAAAAGTGGGGGAGTTTGAGCAAAGAGGGAGACATGCCAGGACATTGAGTAAAAGCTGGCAAAAATTTGGTTGTGGCTCTCTTTAACCCAATGCCCTCACAAGAGTGCAACCTGGCTGAAAGAGATAAACAGGCTATTTTCTGTGATAAGATTGCACCTGTTCATCTTGGTGAACACTCCTTTAACCCCTTCACTCCCACGATCTAATTAGTAATTCTCCTTACTGTCTGCCATACAGTTCTTATAATGTTAGTTTGGAGAATTTGGTATTGGATCAACTGATAATCCCCTGATTTTCTTTTTTTCCCTATAATTTCTCATTACTTGTCTGCTTGATACTGTATCAATATTGTAAGGAGAAATTATATCTTGATCACTCATGGGAGTTGAAGGGTTAAGGGAGTGTTATGGCAATCCGTTGTCATATGATGTAGTCACTTCCAATGTGGATTACAATGGAACTGCAGAAATCATTTGGTATTAATGCGCTGGATTAATGTGAGCACATCTGCCCACCAATTTGATCATAATTATGAGGTGAGCCAGTTAGCAACTTGTTTATACCTCTCAACACCTTTTGCTAATCAAGTTTAAGGTCAGCTGGGTGTCTGGTGGCTGATAGGCCATAAGCAACAACCAATCACAGTGTGTATAATTTTATTCATTGCATACTATGAAATATATAGTGCCACTTGATTTCCCATCTGCAAGTTATCTCCAATAAGATTCCCTATCGAAACATAATAACTCAGCTGCAAAGAGTATCTTATGCGATAAAACACGACTTCACTTGACAGTCAATTTTTGTTCTTAATTAAGCCATGGTTAGCCAGCTAATCTGTATGGTTATTAAATTACATTACAAGGTTGTTTATCTAACTCACCTCACTCCAATCAACCTGGGCATCAGGATTCAAAGCTATCTTCCTGAACAAAGCCTTCAGGTCTTGAGTACTCACATCGTCGCCAAAAAGATTACGAATTGCTTCGCAGAATGGCTCGTAGCCTACAAAAACACAACAAATCAACAGCAAATTGATTACTGCACGTTCATAAACAGAGCATGTAAGCTTTTAAACCTTCGAAATTTGACATGGATCTGACCTTTCTGCATTCCGCTTTCGCTAAAAAACAGCTCAAGTAAAAAATTGGTTTTTGAGATATATCATTTAATACGAACCGTTCGTTAAACGAGCTTGCAGGATCTGTTGTCGTTCTTCTGGATTTAGTTCTTCGTCGACATAAGTAAATTCTTCGATAAATTGCTCGAATAACGCCAACTTCATTCGAAAGCTTCCGACGGTATATGGCCGCGAGCTCTGACTAGAAAGCATCTCCACGTTGGCGAGGTCTTCAGCTGTGTTTTCTCATTATTTCACTCCAGGCAACAAAAAAATGACAACATCGGCTTTGGGTTCCTTCGTAGTAACACCACCATGGCACAAACCTACGTTTAAAAGACTTATTACCACAGCAACACGACAAATTTCAAACAACCAATTAAAATTATTCTTTTGTTAAGAATAAAATAAACAGCCAATCACAGTGCTCTTTCAAAAAAGTAAATTCCGGCGGGAAAATAAACGACAGTGCTCAAATGTTCCAAGGTACGCTCGTGTAACAAAGTGTGAATTGCTTTGTTTGTTTTGGTTGTTTATCTCGATGCAAAGCAGTTTTGATGGGCAAAAAAGGTGTCAAACATTCATCGCTGGTAACTATTTTATCATGAAATACTAAGCTACTGTACGTTGGGTTTTGAAAGACCTCTAGCTTGTTTGAAGATGTCATAGATTTTATCGTGTCAATGAAAAATGCTCGCAGCTGTACAAAGCAAAAGACGAAATCGGACTATCGGCTTGATCACCCTCCCAAATTCAACACTGTTAAAGGACCTAAAAAATTTCACTTCCAAGGTTCATAGACATTTCACTTTCTCCATTTGGTGTCGGCTGACAACAGGCGAACTCTCTCTAATCTCTTTAGGCGCCGAATGTTGGTTGGATATAATATAACTTTTTAGGCGCGAATAGACCTATTATTCAAGAGGTTGCCATAAGTTAGTTCAAATTTATAATGAGTATCTTCTACTCCTGATAGATCCTAATTTCATTTGTTTAAATACATCGTTCTAAGGCATCATTGTTTCATATTTTAACTGTCTCTGTAAACCATCTACAACTGAAGAGCTCGAGGTTACATGGCTGTCATAAATAGTGTACATCATTAATCGTGCATGTAAGGGAAACCTTGATATGGACTGTTTCTGGTGACTGTGACACCCATAGAGAAGTAAGGGAAGGGGGGAAGTATGTGCCATTTAAAGGTAGGCTTGTCACAAAACCAACGGAATTTCGAGGTGTTGTTTGATCAAGTAACGCAACAACGGGTTAAAAGGAGGAGATGGGAGTGATCATCCTATATTTCTATTTTCAACCCTGATGGAACAACAACCATCCAGCAACAAGAAATTCGATTTATATAATCTCATGTTTAATTAGGTATTTGCCTCATCCTAAGGAAGGTCTCAGGAGAGCTCCAACAGAGTCTCCAGTTTCAGCAGTTCACCGATGTACAATGGATCACTTCTTATTGCACGGTATTACAGCCAACGATAGCATTTTTGAAGTTGGAAGTCTGCAATCCAAATAAGGGAGATGGGGAAAAATTGAAGAGGGAATTTCCTGTGTAATCATACACAGGAATATTTTATTACCTCAGGTACAGGTAGGATAAGTCAGCAATCACGCCAAGTGGCTCATCAGACCGGACTTTTTCCCGATTTCTTTAGAAAGACGTAGATAGAATTAACCATTCGGGTTTCCCTGACAGTTCAGCGATACTCATTTATGTTCCTTAGTAGGGAGAAGCACTGTAAGAGTAAAGTATTTTGCTCACGAACACAACACGTTGACCCGGCCTGGCTTTGAACGCGGACTTTTCGACCCGGAGTCCAATGCGCCAATTGTTAGGCCACCGCCCTTTACACTCCTGATCCGGGGGAGGGAGGTTAAAAGAGCACGTATGATTGGATTTTTAAGCCTTCAATGTAATTAGCATTACAAATAAGAAAAGCAAAGACCTGCTTCTGGGAGAAGTGTTAGAAGATAAAGAGGAACTTGGGATGATAAATGCACAATCGCATGATGCTGGTTGAAAGAGAGCTTTGGTCGGCAGAGACGGAAGGGCGTGGCTAAAGGCGATCAGTAGTCTGCCAATAAGCCTTATTAGCTCACATCCGGATGATAATGATGAGTACGATGAAAAAGATGATCATATTGATGATAGAAGGAAGTTCAGCAATTGAACTTACTTTGAAGTTTTATGACAAAAGTCTTTTTCCGTGGGCCTGGAAGTAAAATATTTGGCCTAGTCTCCTGCTTAACCTTCTAGTCTTCTAACAGCCTATTTCCCTTGGCAAGTTTACCTTAACGGCCAGATTACCTTGCAAATGGTAGTCAGGAGAATTGAATTAGCGAGCCTTTCACACTCAGAACTCTTTTTCTTTGTTTTTTAATAACGCCGGTTTATTTACCACGATTGTCATCGAGGAGAACAGTGGAACAACAGAACTGTTTGAAAAGTAATTTGCCAGATCTCTTTCCGTTCAGTAGCTGTTAAGAGAGTTTGTTGTTAGACGCTTTCATCATTGTTGCAGGGGTAGAATTTTGTTTCCTTTTGATATGACAACACCACTGCAATTTTACGAATCAGAGATGAGTAATCGGCGAAGACTTTTATATTGCATGGGTAAGACGAGTTGTTGACAAAGCGTGGTTCTAGTAGTCAAAATCAAACAGGCTCAGTGCCTTCAAATTTCCCACAAGCCAACTGGTGTTTAACATTTTATACAGTTAGCTTCAACAACTTAACGTTTTCTAGATGAAATGTATCATCTACAAGTCACGAACGACGCATGTTCCCAAATCGTAAGTGTGGCCAAACCAAACCCCACTTCCCTCATTTTCTAGAGTCGCGACCCTGCCAAAAGTACAATCTGCGCTTTGCAAGTCTTTTGAGGATAACTCTTTGCTCAATTTGGGCTTGCATTAGTGTCGCCCGTGCTCTAGCTCAGAGGCCATGATCGTGAGGTTGGGAACTAAAAAATTACACCAGTAGTCTGTCTAAGGAGTTGAACGATCTTCAGAATTTCCACAGTCTTTTGAGTTTTCTCTTTATCGAATAGCTCAAGTGCTCTTCGAAAAAACAAAATGAGCCTGTGAAAGAAAGAGTTTTTCTCATCACTGATTTTATCTTAATATCATCAAAACTACTGTCACTGAAAAATGTATCAATGCAATTTATTTTAAATACAATTATAATTGCACATGATGTCAGGAGGTTTCTGATGATTTTTATGATACATGCACATACATATATGATTTTAAATAATTCACCAGGGGACAAAAAAGAACATAAAAAACTGAGAACTTTCAACCAACCGAAACGTTAAAGTTGCCAATCTAATGTAAAGCTATTTTGCGTCATTTCTCTCCAAAAATAAGATATATTAGTAGTAAAAATCGCTTCAGGCCTAGAGCTTATATTTTCCAAAAAAAATTTAGCTGAAAGACAACATAATGTAAAGAAAGACCATCATAACACAGACTAGTTGCACGGCGCATTTATCATCCACAGTGGATTCGAACTCTGCAAGAGAGTTATCCACTTTGTTTCTCATTTAACAAGTACATTCAATTGCGTTTATTATTATTATTTTTTTCTGTGAAGGGGGAGTGTTCAGCTGCTCAACCTTTTCCCACATTACAGTAATATCGTACATTCTTTCTAAGAAGATTGCTTTATAGCCTTGGTAATTGAACAAGGGCTCGGTAGACAATTTGTTCAGAGCACGACTTTATTTGGCTCAATAAACTGAAAGAATTCATCTGTGTCATCATCTCAAATTTTTTTCATTACCTGTAATTGTGTGATTTTGGTGACACGCCCTCCTGGATTGTGTTGTCAAAAATACATGTGCCTCATGTAATAGGCGGGAAATTAGCAGGTGTTCTCCTACGGTGTATCACGTCTTTCATAGCACTCAACAAGGGAGAAATCAGGCAAACCTGCTGTGAGGAAGTTTTGATATTGGAAATTAGCTTAATATGAAATAAAAAAGTGAAAAGCAAGAATGCAGAGTTTTCGCACACAGGTTATTCTGTGTGAAAGGAAGTAATTAAGTCTGAAACTCCACAAGTTAATACAAGCCCATGTCTCGAGTAAGGTTTCAAACATCTTTGCCTTTCAAAATTAAGGAGCAAAAGAGTTCTGCTCAGCTCTTACTGCAGAACGCAGGGACCATGAATAGTTGCTTGTTTTTCCTTGAGCTGGTGGGCGGAAGAGAATAGTATTTCTTGTTTGGAATAGCCTTTATTTCATTTAATCAGAGGAAGTCTTTTGAAACTTGTTCCATAATTGTTATTGAGTTAAATTGATTTCTGGCGAGATCTAAGGTAGCAATCAGTAGGGGTTTGTTTCTGTTCCGGAGGAATTTCTTGCTTTAACAAAACAAATTTTATTTTTGTAAACTGACTAACCTCTCTTGAGCTCAGTTTGGGAAAAAGTAGCAGAAACTTTCAAATATCATTACTAAGGGGATGAAGGCATGCCTAAGTTATATTTGGTCGCGTGTGTGAAAATGTGGCTCACCCTTTTAGATTAAAGACAACAGAGTAAGAGCCGTATTGATGGATACAGAAAAGACGCCAGAAAAAGGTGTTTGTGGTCACTTCGGTAGCAATTTGTTTTGACTGAAAATGGAAAAAAAAGGTCAAGGGCAGTAGAGGGATGTTCTAGAATAAAAGGGAACAAAACGTGTTTGTTTACAGAACAGGAGAACTGCCATCGTTGTTTTTGATATTCAAACAGGTATCCCGCAGTGACATACCCAGATCTTACTTTTCCAAGTTCGAGCAAACTGCATTTGGAAAAAGCAGACACCATTTAAATGAAATAGACACTCACTTTTTGAATAGAGAGAGGATAGAGAAGTTTAAACCATGAGTTTTGAATAATTTCTGAGGTTTTACAGCAAGGCGTTATAATTAATTTGGTTGTTAATGGTTTATGGTCAACATGTTGGCATGCGCCATTTATCTATTTGATATCAACTGTTTTATCTATTTTCTGGCACCTTATTCGAGATAAGACTAACGAGTATAAGGAAAGACGATTCAGAAGAAAATCGTCATACTAAAATCGACATAGTACGTATCTTTAAGAGATTAAATATGAGGACCTTAATGAAAAGAAACAACTTCAAATGCAAAGAAATTCAAAGAAATTGCACAAATAATGTATAGAAATGCATAAAAAAAGAATCTTGAAATATTGCATTGACTGAAATAGATCGGAAGGCAGAGCTATGTTCGTGGCTTCAAACGCTCTACGTGCTATTTTACTGGTATTATTTTGACGAGATGTACCCAGACTGTGGCGGTAGAAGTACCCTGAGTTTTTCCACCAAAATAGTGCGAGTCAAACAGTGGAATAATGCATGAGATGTAGAGTAGATTACAAAAAGTGTAAAAGCATAGAGGGTGATAGGCTGTGTGCCAAAGTTTATCCTAGTTCGTAGAAAAGTCTATAATTGGCTTCCACCCGAGCAATGTCCTGGCGAGGACATGAAGACGTGGAAGACAAAGTTCAGACGAGCTAACTAACCTCTGCACTCAACAAAGTGCTTGTATCATTGTTTCACTCCAACGCAATACTCCTACGTTCTGAGACAATAGAAACTATTAGCAAAAATGTTTCTAATACAGTATTATAAAACAAGAAACTTAAGTAATTTTAGAAATTGTTGAATGGTGTTATGGTGAAAATCCTGCGGGATCTTTGTCGTGCCTGCGTGATGAAAGCCAAAAAAATCGCCTGTTGCTTCGTCTCCTAGAGCTGTGATAAGTTAACAAGATCCCTGTACCGAACATGTCACTGTTTATTGTAATGGACCAAACTTTCAAAATCCCTTCGGCAAAAATCGTACCGCTTATGTCAGAAGTCGACTTTACGAATCACCTTACTTCGTATTAGCCATATCTTACTTCTTGTAAATCGCCATTTAGCACAATTGATCAATACTGATGCTAGGAGTCGTCAAAAAGTGCCTTAACAATAAAAGTTGTCAGTTTTTACCGCCTAAGAATTTCAGTAAAAAACGAAAGAAAGCCATTCCTTCAAACGATACAGGCTGCTACGTGAGTGGAATTTTATTCTCTCTGCCTACCAAGGTGGCAACCATTAGACGTTTTCAGTAAGTTTTGCGTTGAAGAATAGCAGAATGGAGTAACCCTTTGACAATTTGTGGCTAGGAGGTCACTCAGATGCCATTATAGTTGTGCTAATCAAAGGTGGGTGGGGAAATGAGAACCTTAATTTTATGGTGGCGAAAGAGGATTTGCATTTTGTATGGCTTGCTGCGTGCAGTTCAGATATTCCACGTGTAAGTTAGAAATCTTTGGAAAACAATGAAGTAAATGACTATAAAAAAACTCATTCAAGTGAGATTGATTGAGAAAGGACTAGCTTATGGTACCAGCTTCGTGTAACTATTTTATTTCCGACAAACACCACCAGACAAACCTCAACCAACCTCACAAATTAATATTACTCTCGTAAGGAGAAAACCTAGTGTCTTGCATTCCTTTTTGTTCCTCTGGGCTTGAAAATTGGCTGAAAGGCCATCACAAAAGGATGTAACACTTTTAAACGAGGGATTTAGTAGAGAACATTGTTTACTTCTTATGGGACTTGAGATGAACAGATGTCGCGATATCCAGAGGTTTTCCCCGGAATTTTGCCCACATGCAAACCATACAAATCTTCCTAGACAATAGAATAAGAAGAACCAAACTTAAAAATTAAATAAAAAGGATTGGAACATGTCGTGGCGATCAGAGCAGTTGTCTCTGAGGAATTAAATTTTCCCACATGCCATCAGACTCACAAATCTCGGATGAACAGGTGTGACATCGTGATACCAGTGAAAATTTTTGTATGCTCGATTTCAGCGCACGAGGTACCATGTAGGAGGCCTTTCATTGTGTGAAAAGAATTCCTTGAACCAGGATGTAATATATAAACTTAAGGAGCTCTACGAAGTTTATCTTTATCATCTTTAACATAGAATGTTTCTGAAGGCCCAAAATGTCAGTACCTTTCAAAATGACAAGGTTTCATATTTTCTCAAAACAGGTACGAGCGGATAACTTTGGCGAATCCAGGTCTATTAGTGCTGTAGATAAGTGCGTTGATTTTAATAAAGTTTGCGCTATTGTTTGCTGTTTGTTCTTTGAAACTAGATTTGCTCCATAGTGGCTGTGCACCGGTTGGGAGATGAAAAACGCTTCGTTAAAAGCATCGTTTAATATTTCGTTAGAAACCAAACACGTCGACTTTCTGTGGAAAATATTTTGCATTTGTCATATGCTAAACAGAAAAAAAAAAAAAAGAACAGACGTAATGATTGTATGTCGGGATTCTGTAAAGGTATTTCTTGTTAAATGCTAAATAATGTGCTATCCAAGATTCGGTAATGTAGTTTTCTTTATGATTTCTGGAAGTGAAACGGTTTAGAGGAGTGAAATTTTTGGTTTTCCTTTCAAACAATATTGAGTCAGCGATCGCTAAAACGATCTTTCATGTTTGATTGTACCTCTCTCCATCTTGTTTTTCCGGCCATTTGCTTAAGGCACCAACGCACGCGAATATTTTCGCATGGTCTTGATACAACCATATTGACAATTTGGCACGATTCCTCGTCAAGACGAGTGATTAAAAGTAGACAGGAGAGGCAATAAGTTTTATTATTTTGAAGGCCCTTTTTTGAAAAAAGAGATTAGTGATTGCTTTAAATTCCTCGTTCGCCGCTTACCTTTTATAGCAGTCTTCTTGAAAGCGATCAGTCACATTTTCCGAAATTAGAGAGAGAAGGCACTAGGAAGGTCGATCTTAGTTTTCTTATCGAGCCTCAACTTATTTTCCAATTTTCTTTTCAAGACGAGTGGTTGAAAGTGGAGAACAGAAGCGATCATTTATCAATTTGAATAAGTGATTGCTTTAAATCTCGTTTTCGCCGCTCTCCCTTAAAAATCATTTAGAACTTGATCAGACAAATTTTTACAGAAATAAAAATAAAACTATGGAAGGAGCCTGAGACAATAGGAGGCTCTTTGGTATTTCCTTATCAAGCCCTATTCTTTGCAATTTTCCTTTTAGTTTCTTCGATTTTAAAGAGGTAAATGCTTGCACCCAATACCCTCTACAGCTTTTGTCTTTAATTGCAGGAGGACACGTCCTCTATAGCTAAGAATTTTACTTTGTCATTATCTAGCATGCGACGAAAAAACTTGGCTATCAGTTGGCCACAGGTGTAAGAGTCGTAGTCCTTTCTTTTTTACATTCACAAATTTGCAAACGTGGTTTATTTTTGCCAGAATTGTCATCGAAATTTTCCTTCGAAGTAGCTATTAATTAGCATGTAATATCTTAGTTCAAACGCAAGTGTATCTAGGAACAGGTAAACAGACATCTGAAAAGGTCTGAATGGAGTGTATATAACTTTAGTTAGAAAGACCGCCAAGACAAAAAAAACCCTTACAGTTTTTGCAAATCTATTTTAGTTTTTTCCACTCCGTTTTCTTGCACGTCCAACAGATTCTTACATTTAATTCATATCTCCTTTTCAGCGCTATATTACGTGACGTTACTCAGTTTTAATAACTGCAGGAGTGTCGTTTTTGAAAATGGTGTCAATACACTCGCGGCCTGTCAACAAAGCAATTTTCCGTCTTTTGTCTTTATTTTTTTTTCTTAATTTGGTACTGATAAAAGGTGTTCGTTTCTTAAGAGAAACAATCGAAGGAGGCAGGTTAGAATACTGGTGACCCACCTGAACAGCTTGTGGGTTACTGCAGAAAACACCGCCTACAACTCTTCAAAACATCATCTTTCTAGTGGCGGGGTTATTTCTTTCTAGGAACACAGTATAGTTTTGGTTCTCATGTGTCGTAAAGAATATGGCTGGTATCCTGCTCAGGTGCAATCATTCATGAATCTTTCCTTGCATTAAAGTACGGAAACCAAATTTATTGTTGAATTGTGGCAAACAAGCCCCAAGTATTATGGAACAAACAGGCGTGTTCTTCAAGAGGCTGTCACTAAGTTGTTTTTAATGATTCCAAAACATATGTTGAAAAAACCCATCTGTCTTTTTTGCTTGCTTTTAATAAGCGTTTCACTTGGGATGCTGTCACGGAATGCCACTTAAGGAAAAGATCTGCATCTAAATTCAATTTCGTTCCCCTCTTCACGTGTAAATGTTCTCAGTCCTCTAACCGGGGAGTCGTGGCTCATTGCAGGTGCAATTGTTATCTTTTTCAAAACACAAATCTTCGTACCTTCCCGCTGGGTGTTTGCGATGCCGTTTATGGTATCTCTAGAACTGCGTTCTTTCACTTCAGAAAACAAAGCGAAGACATTTCTTTTTTCGCAGCCACCTAGCACCCACGGAAATTGTGACAAAGTGCAAAGTTACGTGCTAGATGCAAATTACCCGAATTAAGTATACCTGCGGAAGGGGTCTAAATTGAAAACATTGCAGCAAAGTAACCTTCAACCTCTGGAAATTTCCCAAAACGGTTTGGCAGACATTAATTTGCCGCACTAAACACGATAATTACTTTGTTGTGGAACCTTAAATAACACATACAGTTCCAGAGAAGAAGTGACACGTTTCATCTAAAGCAGACTTGATTATTGGAAAGCAATTTTCTCGGGAATCGATAATTAAGGATGCCTATATTGCAGAAAATGTTGCTTCGTTTCAAAGAGGGGGATGAATCCTCCTCTTCCTTTGTACTAAATGTTTGTCCCTCAGTGGGTTAGTTTGTGGGGTTCTTCATGAAAAGAAAGCTTTTGATTGCAAGCAGAATTAAACCACAAAGGAGGCGGTTTGTTTTCATGAGACTCACATATGTTAAGTAATACTGGGAACCGTGGTTTTTTCAAAGCGGAATGAAGGAACACCTAGCTACTAATTGTAAAAACAAAGAGACCACTGAAAACTCAGTACAGAACAAAGTCTCGCGAAGCATTGAGCGAGCATTTATATTTGTGACTTCTTTCAATTCTCATTAACAAATACATAATTTTCAATCATGATCATATATATATATATATATATCTGGATTAATTTTAAAAGTCTATCTATTTGCATTTACAAAATAGCATCACATATAAACAAAATACTAAGAAACTGTCGTTATTACTCAAATATGGTACATCATATCAACATTAACACCTTTCTTGGAGAAACAGCTTTCAAATCATACAAAAAGTGTCTTCATTTTTTAAAACTCTCTGAAATCTCCTTTTTGAAAGGAAGAGTATAGGCGGCAATCATCACACGACAGGGAAGCAAGTTTAATAGATCTCTATAGCAACACATCATATCTATTCATTGAATTTTTCCTATAAAATCTTCATAAACCGAAAGTTTTACAAACTTTCCGGGAATATAATCAATAATTCTATATTTTTTGCTTTCCGAATGTCTAAAAATACTTGACTAAGCGCACTATCGACGTTCAATGCGAAACATAACAAGCTAATGAAGGATCTGTTAACACTTCATATTTTTTTTTAACTCGAGTGCATGTCCATGACGGGCTGTGACATTGTCAACACATTTTCTGACGAAATTAAAGTAGGTGAAGTTTGTGTGGAAGGTAGACCCGGATGGCCAGGGTGTCCCGGGTGAGGATGATGTGGATGAGCGTGCGGGTGCCCCGGTGGGGGCATCATCATAGCATGGGGGTGACCAGGGATGTACATGGGCTGCGCCTGATGAACCGAAGTTGGAGGCATAGGCGATCTGTAGGCGTGTGCGGGCATTTGAGCGTGCATGGAATGCGGTCCTCCTGTCATAGCTGACATTGGAGGTATTGTACCCACTCCACTAACTGAGGGATCGCCTGTTTGGATATATCCTCTTGGTCCAAAATGTGGGGGCTGTGGAACTCCACCGTCCATGTGGTAGTTGGGATGAGGAGGGGGGTGATGCTGATCTGGGTAATATCCTGGGGGTGCTCCTGGAGGACCGAATCTCGGTCCCGGTGAAGGAAGACCTTGACCGAGAGAGTTTTTCCGTCGTCTTGACTTAAACACTGTGACAACCGGTGATTTCCCTGCTCTGTTTGAGGCATCTATCATCGGTTGAACAATACGTCTCCTCGCGTTGATGAACCTGCCAAAGATATGAAGCAGTTGTAACATCCTGTTACTAAATGTTGCAAGAAATCAACTAACTTTTTGGCAGCACTTTCCGGTACCAACTAACAAGAGAAAGGAAACTAATGACACAAAGAAATTAATTTTAAAACAGCGAAGATAATTTTTTTTCGGAGTTCATATATCCGTGTGCCCTTACTAAAGAAGTTTCGAGGTATGAGAGAATAACTGGCAAGGATAATATTGGGTGGATGAAAGATCAACCACTCACCAGTTGTTAACTTGTAGAATAGTAAGTCCGGTTTCCTGAGCCAAGGATCGCTTCTGTTCCTCGGATGGATATGGATGCTAAAAAAAGAAAAATTATTAAAACCCGCTTATTTTTTGATTTACCCAAACAAATGAGTTGGAAGAAAAAGTTTGTACCGAATAGGTAGCAAAAGAAAGTGTCGGTTTAACTAACGCAGCAGGACGAATCCTTAAGAGAAGTTTGTGTCTATTTCTTGAAGAAGGATCACACATCGTAAACGAGAAACGGAGAAAAACAAATTTGTGAACTTTCATTCACGGTGCTAAGGCAGTTACATTGCGTGAGACAGGTTGTAAAACGCAAGGAGGCACAAACTGGTGCCAAAAAGATCAATGTCCCCACCAGTTTATTATGAGTTCCTCTGCTCTCAAGAATCAAACACCCCCGCGGTTCAAGTAGACTACTAGAATTTGCCTAATATGGTTCAGTTATTCTTTGAGGCTTCAAAAGGAGAATGGGGAATAAAACGTTTTGAAGTATATGACAGAAGAGAAACCGAGCTTGCTACTAAATGTGAAAAGGAATCGAACAAGCGACCTGTTACGTTCTGTTTCAAAACAAAGAAACAACCTTGTTGCTTCTTGACACAAACTGGAAACAGTGGCAATTCAGTTTTCGCTTTGAATTTGTTAACCAAAGAATCCGAACTAACTCTTAAAGACACAAATTTCTTACCGTTAAATGTTGAAAAAGCCAGGCCTTCATTATGTTAGTTGCTGCTTTAGGAAAGATCCCCCTTTTCTTCTGGCTTTTCTTTGATTGTTCGTCGTCCGTAGTGTCACCGTTGCCATCTTCCGAGCCAACAGACGTGTTTAACGAAGGGTCTGAAATGAAGAGGCAGGCCATGTTTTCCTTAGAAAATACTGTCGTTACCGAGAGCCACTTCAAGACCTTATTCTGTTACACGTAGCACTGAGAGAATATTGAGATAGACAGTAATGAATACGACACGTTGTTAAGGCGATCACATCTGCAATTTTTATCCCCTCATTCACTTGAAAGAGTTAAATAGCACGGACAGCTAGTTTTGCATACAAGAAGGATTAAGGCAGTTCTGACAGCCTAATTTTCTTGTGGAGGCTAGAAGGTTAACACTCTCTGGCTACTGCCAAAGAGAAGAGGCTTACAGCAACACCTGCTACTCTAGTTTCCTGTCAAAAATCACAAAGACCTACTTGACATATTCCCAGAACTTTTCGCAATAGCGTTATTGGTGTCATTCACGACAAGACAACCCATTTCCTTCAAATACATATTAGTGAAAACACTCCAACTTCCCATCGAAAGGATGACTGCGATAAGAGACTTGTGATATGCTTTGTTGACTTAAACTTCTGGAGAAAACAATAGAGAGGGTGGAACGATTTTCTTGCATTTAACGAGGGAGAGAGTGTTTTGGCTTTCAGAACGCCCCACCCCGCAGTCGAGTCTCACCGCTTTGCCCCAGTCACTTTTTTCGCAGCATCGCTGCCACATTATGCCTCTTAAGAAGCGACAATGTAAATAGTGGGTGGAAAAAGGAGGAAATGTTAGCTCAGTGTCTTGGATTAAGTAAACATCACGAAAGAATGATAAATACTCCAAGTCAAACTTTCTTTCTCTCAAAATGACATCTTTATGAAAATGAGGCGAAACACAAGCAAACATCTGGTTGGAAATTGAATAGAGCTAAAGGCAGGATAAAAAAAAAATAAGATGGAAGAGCGTCCACCCTGCGACACAAGACGCATGCTGAGAAGCAATCAGGTTGGCGCTTAAGCCTACCGGATTATTAAAGGCAGTAAAAACTAAATCCCTCTTAGCTTACGTGCGTGCATTTGTCACTCGAGAAGAAACATTCGTCAGACCTCAACTAAGGATTAACCGAAGATCGCTTTCACAAACTACTTTTCAATCGAGAATTTCGACGCTGTTGACGAAATTTTATAACTTAAGGAGAGTAAAACCCTTAAAAATGTCCATTCGATTCCAGAGGAAAGGTCTTGCTTTCAATTTTTTGACAAGAAGCAATTAAGTTAATCGGACGCTATCACCGCACTTTTATGGCTTTGTTTCCTATCTCTAAAAGCACCAAAACCAAGATGCGGAATTTGAGCAGGATTTAAACTACCTTCAACAAGCTGATAAGGTAGAGAATGGCTGGCAAAGCCTAAAGTCCGCGTTATTTGAGCTTAATTAATTTGTTCAAGGGGCATGGCAAGATAAAAGACTAGAATTTCACCACCATGAGGAGAATCTACTACAGATAGATCCTTGAAATTTGACACCCCCAGTACTTGGATGCTGACAAAAGCCATCAGGTTCACTTAAATACTTACAACAGCCCTTAGTCATACTAATTCATGTTACTCTTCTTTCACCTGGTATTCGATCGTGACAGCAATAAAGCTCTTGAAATTGTTTTCCATGAGGCATCTTCGAGAGCACATAGAAAGTACGAGTTCCAGAACCACTTGACGATAACAAAAGTTTTGAAAAGTTAACGATTGTGGAGGCGAAAAGGTCTCAACGAGAAGTGGTGCGCACTAATTTGCGAGAGCTTGTTCTTCTTTGTTTTTCACTCCTAGAATCCCGAAACTAAACCCCGGAGATTGTAGATATAAGTGACGACAAAAGCATAATGAATTATTGGTTGACACTACTTCAGGAAATTACTGGAGGAAATTGCAAGAGGCTATCTTGTCAGATTTATCAAAGAATCAAGAAATACTGTCAAGAATTGAGACAATGACAGAAAGGGATGGTACACATGCACTTAAATGAAAGGCAAGCTATTATCGGCTTCAATATTTTTAAAATACACACATTTTCCAACTTAAGTGAGCTATATGAAATCTTGACAGTGAAAGCTTACGTCGCATAAAGACAAGAAGCTCTTGTCAAAATTGCTCGAATAACTGACATGGTCTTGCGGTTAATTAACATTTGAATCTATTCCTGAGAGAAAAATTGCTGATTAGAACGTAGCCGAACTGCACAAAGCGTCTTCCTTTTTGACAGGCGAATACTATTTTATAAATATTATTTTGTCCATTAGAAATGATTGCTTCAGTTTTCATCTTTTAGAAAGCTTCATGTTTGACACTTAGTAAACGAAGATGGCACATCTGTTACTAGCTGTTAATTTTATCGTCTTTTCATTGTCAAAATAATTCATACAAATTCTTTTCTTTTCCTTTGTTTGATCACACAAACAAGCTAGTTTTTGGGAGGAAAAGAAATTTGTGCTGTTCCCTTCACCTTAATTGTAACTTTTCTTTGACAATTAGTGATGTTTGTACTAGAAAATATTCTTGTCACCTCGCAATCAAAAGAAGGCGTTCACCGAATGAGAAGCACGCGATAAGCTATCCCTGAACTTTTTAGGGCTCATTTCAAAGCCTCATTATCGATCACGGTCTGTTTATCATTGCAGACAAAAAAATCACAAAAGCGTTCGTAACAAAGTCACACATACTAGGTGTTTTGGTTGTGCTAGCAAACGACAGATAATGACTATAATCGTATGCATATGAGGAAAACGCAGCAGAATTTGCATACGCCTTATCCTTTCGCGTCGTAAAACGCGTAAAGTGATATTCTTTTTAATTACCAACAGAAAGAAAGCCTTTATGCAGCTGTGTCAACAGAGACATAAAGCTTTCAACTCCATAAAAGCCCACAAGAATAGACGTAAGGCTGAACCAATAATTTTCACTGTTCAATCGCACTCTTTATATAATTGCCAACGTGGATTACAACAATGGCCAAGAGCTACTCATTTAGCATAATAAAGGCGCGATAAAACAGTACCCCCGATAAATTCTCGTTTTAGTGATGTATTACTGAAGACATTATTAAAAAGACATCGAACACGGAAACAATTTAATAAAGAAGTGATAGAAATGTCGCTTTTAATAAAAGGTTTAGTCATTTCCTCACCTTCCGGAGTTGTAGGCCCATCGACCCCAGAGTTGGATGGTGGTCGGGACGACGACTGAGAATTGGAACCTGAACCGGTGGCTTCGTCTCCTTGACCGGGTTGCCAGCTCTGGGAGTTTGATGCCTGCAATGAGAAAAGGAAAAAGGCGCAAGGATGAGCGATCTGTCGCGTGAATTGTTCGTGTTATCTCCTTTAGCGCGAAGAAACAATTTAAATCCTTTCTTATAGTTGACACTAAGTGAATAAGAAAAGCAAAGCGAGAGGTGTAAAAGTTTCGACACCTAACACACTTTTTGTCAGTAGTGATTGTGAAGAGGTAATTGACGAAAATCCCACCTACAAGAAAATTAGCCCGCCGCGCTAATAATTTTACAAGTTAATCCGCCATATCGTTGTTTTCTCCCGGACTCTGTCTGAGAGCGCGGTTGTTTTACCTGTCTAAAGTGAAAACAGGTAACCATTCAATTGTTAGTGATTTTGTCAGGTTCAAAACGTAGAGGTGTGAATTTGATCTTAGATAAATGCCCAGTGTTTGGGACACGAAAGAGCCTTTTTTTCAACACGTCAATACGCCAAAAGAGCTGTCTCGGCTCAATAAAAACTTCTCACAACTTGACAAAATATAACACCATCACAAGTGTCCAATTGATGGTTTACTGGATGACTTTTGGTGACTTCTTGTGACGGCTCGTACAACGAGCCGTCTTAAATACAGTAACCACACAACAATTTGTTTTTACTTTCCCATTCAACTTATTGGACAATGAAAGTTTAGAAAACATCGCCGCGGGGCGCAACATAAATACTGCAGTCAGTGTTCGTCAATCAAGTCGTGAACCGTTCGCCCTGGGTCGCGCTGCAGGCAATTCACTTCTATCGCGAGATTGCCAAGACCGTACAGTAACCGTGCGGTATCATTCTCGCGCGTCTTATTAATAGCCATTCATCCACTTAGATGATAATGTGATGTTGTGAAAGAAATTTACACCTCCACGAAGGCCATCCACTAGATGAAAAAAAAGACCATAGGAAAACGGGGCGAAAGCGTGGCGTTCGGTCGCAATACATGACACATCGGGTTACAGTACCTGTGGCAGGGCGCTTTCTGGCGGTGAATCGATGTCCAAAGTATCACTGTCGCTTCTGCTTTTGCCGATATTTTCCTTCTCGTCCATAACAAGATCAATGGGCATTTTCCCCTTAAGGCAGGAAATGTAGCGCTTACAAAAGTTGTCACACAGCTCGTGCACCTAGAGAGAGAACAGAAGATCTGAATTGGATTATAAAGATTTTGTTTTAACAACAGGAACGGCTTCTCCTAATTTAAACTCGACTGTAGTGTTAGCTCGAAGAAATACCTTTGAAATCCATCGAATAAAAGCAAATGACAACAAGAGATTAAATTTCTAACTAAAGATAAGCGTAATGTATGCATTATGCAAATTCTCGTCTGAAAAATGTCTGGACCTTTTTTGCTTATATACACATAACTGAGGGCCTCGCAGAGCCTAAAGAAATTGTCTTTACCTTTCCGCTTGCACGACAGGCTTTTATGTGACTGCTCATGGCTGACTACAAACGACACCCGCGAATCAACTTACATAAATATTTTCTTACCTTTTCTAATTCCAGGAGGTGAAATCTCAGGACTTGGATCGATTGAATCATCTAGAATAGAAGGCACCCAAATATTGGCAAAAAATAAGCAGAGAAAGGGAAGAAATCCTTCATGCTACGGCTCGTGACACCGAGGAGATACAAAGCCTTGAATGACTGCTGTGCGTGTATAAATCAACGTATAAAGGCATCGAAGCATGTGGCAACATTTTGTGTTATTTAAATTCAATCAACCGGGTTCGTATTAATATTTTAACACGTCCACCTTTGAAATGATAGCTTACGGTTTGTTGAAAACAAACGAAAACAACACTTACCAAACTATCGACTTCGTGGTTGGACGAGAAAATTGTCTTGTCACTCCTGAACTAAAAACACAACAACAAACGGAAACCATTATGAGATTTCGCTAGATCATCCTAGTGTGTGACTCAAGAATGAAAACTGTTGCACTTCAAGAACGATTTTGAACGATCACGTCAGACTAGTATATCACTGGATATCCGTCCCCTGAAGGCCTGGGGGATAACTGTAACTACTGGGTTAGAAACTGTGAACATACCTGCTTCGAAAATACCTGGATATCCTCGTTGAATGAAGCGGACGAGCACACGTCCCCACCAACAGCTCCGGGCTCCCGAGGTGTACACGTCGCCAGTTCGCATTTCTCAAAGATGAGTGCCAGAAGAGGGAACAGTGAATGCCTGGAATTAGAGCATTCATGTTAATGAATAGAGTTCAGTTAATAAGCGTTCATTTACCGCAGTGCAAATGAAAAGATTTGCGATCATGATCCTGCAGGACGTCTTGTGTAAATAGCCAATACGTGTGCTCTATGACCGTCATGTGTAACTTTACCTATTTGTAGTTTGCGCGGTTGACAGTGATCACTGAGATTTTTAGATAGATCAGTCGATCGTGAGTGATACATTTCAGTCGCATGACATGCAAATCTGAGCTGAGAGCCGATCGTAACGTACGTACCCATATATTAACTCCTTATCTCTCTTATGAATATCAGAAACGGCGCTCATCGCATTCGACACTCCTCCTCCGGAGGCTGGCGTGTGATGGTACGGCGAGGTAGCGCTCGTGTGGTTCATGTGTTGCATCTGAGCTGAGCGACTGTGATCGTACATTGAGGTTGCAACGTCCATCGCGTAAGGGCCCACTTCATCATAAGGCTGCAAAATTAAACGATCATGTCAGCTGTTGCTTACGTCTCCTGCAAGACAGAGCGTAACAGCAGCGCTAAATAAGCATAAAATGATGCACACACACCACAAGAAGCCGGCATCACGGGCAAACGGAACGCTCGGTTACTGACCCGTTGTGCCATACGATGCTTATTCACTCCACTCCAGGGTGACGAGCCGCTTTGTGGAGGATTGTTATCGTAAAATTGCTGCAAATGTTTAATCCCGAATTCTGACAATCAGTTTAGGGCTGACACAGTTGGATAGCTTTCTAAACTTACAACCCGTCAACTCAATGTAAGGAAAAGATGTGTACGGCCGTCAACACAACTAGTAACGAATTGTCAAGCCTGTCTCGTGGCTTTTGGCCACAAGTCTGTCAATCACCTTTCAAAATCTCCATGGGCCCTTGTCACGTAACGAGTGATTGAGAATTCAGAGGTTGATCAGGATCACCGAGCATGAAAGGAAAATAATTCTCTCTTATAGGAAGGTTTAGAAAAAGTCAATTTATTCAGGAAGGACTTAGCGTAGTATTTGACTTGACAGGGCATCTCAAACCTTAATAAGCTTTTTCCCTTAAAATAGAACGACGCAAAGTACTTTGGAACGGAGGCAAAGCCATTAGTCAATTCTCCTGGGTATTTTCATAAAACCAGCCACTTTTCAATAATACCTGGTGGAACCAATTAGCTTGACCGACCAATCAGGGCACATCTCATCCGCCAAGCCAAATAATATGTCTAAACATTTCAATCTCCATTGTCTAAGCCATCGTGGTTCTTTACGCAGGATCTGGGGCGTGTCATCCTTTTCAAAAGCTTACAACAAAGTAATCGAGTGCAATTTCTAACGTGTCACCAAAGCTCCGAATGAATGGCAGTTTCTTAAAAACATGTTTTGGGCTTGCCATAGGCATGGTTTCCGTGCATGCATGTTTCAAATTTCACACCCCCATTTAATTAGAACACAAAACAATTTTCAAATGTCTCGATGCGTTGGGAAGTATGTAAAACAACCCATTGTCGACTTTGATTGACAGCTTTCTAACACCTGCTGTTAATTGGCTTTGTAGTGTTCCTGCCTGGGAAAGGCTTTCTATAACAACACAAAATGAACTTTAATAAACGCGTTAAAAACTCAAATACAGCTGAAACAAAGGAAATGTAAAAACAGGCAGGTCAATTTGGATTTAAAGTTATTACACCAAAAAAATTGCGCCTTGTCTGCTCCTTTATGTTTTGGTTGCCGTTATTGAATTTGTCGTAAATTGAAAGTAATTTTGACGGATTGTGTTTCACTATCAATTTCCTTGTCTGTTTGATAACGAAGAAACGTGACGCCTTTTGTCAAAAGCTGTCAGAAAGGCGGAGAAGAGCGACATTCGGCTAAAAACAACACATCCAAGCGAACATGCTTGAAACCGCATAAGATACTGTGTACTTGTCAGTGCTTGCTGTGAAGTTCATTGTCATTAAAGTGAGCTAAAGTTGCGAGCTATTCAAAATCCGATCGCTAGGGTAATCCTGAACAATTTGCGGCGAGCGTGTTCGTGTGTTTGCTGACAGTAGTAACAGCATGCCAAACAGTGTTACGCACTTGTCCGTTCATGTCTGCCCGTTGTTTTGCAAGTTATAATCATCAGCACTTTTCAAATGCTCGTTTACTACGAAAGGCGTCCGTCGTAGACTAAACGTTCAGGTTGTGCCTAATCTAAAGATCTCTGATTTGCTCATGCAAATTAAGTACGTGATGCGGCGGGCGAAGAGAGGTGAATCCAAGACCTGAACTTATAATTAGCAACTGAAATTAGACACTGTTATTTGCTCCCTCTTTGCAAGAGAAAATTTCCGCGAGAGCTTGTTAATAAAATTAGGAAATTCTTGAGAGTGGCTTTCAGTAAAATCAAACACAGGGATCACGCGTTCCTTCAAAGGCGAAAACTCATAACGAAACAAAATCACAAGAAAAACAAAAAAAAGTTAACATTGCGGCACCCCGCGCAGATGGCACAAACATTCCTATCAAAAGACAGAGTTATGACAAATTTGTCGGCATAATTTTTTTATCGTTATCAAATTAATCCCACGTGGAGTAACTTTTCAGCAGTTTTAAGTTCCAAAGAGACTCCCAAACCTTAAGCAATTTCAGAGCGTGTTGGCACGGCTTAAGCTGAGTTGTTTAGGCCGCCACCTCGGGTTTCATCTGCACAGTAAACAGAGTGCATTGTAACATAATCAGTTTTCGATGTCGCTCGGCACGAATTGTTTTAGTTCACGGTGCGCGCAGGATGTGTACGTTTTGTCTGAGCTAACTAACTGTAACGAAGCTATGTTTGTCAATCCAGTTGTCGCACTTTTCAACATGCAGTCAAGCAAATGACGTTCTGGCGAAAAGCTTCATCCTCCAAGCTGACATTTGCTAATTAGATCCTCGTACTTATCTACCCAGTCGCATGACAATGATTAGCCGCATGAAAATAATTTTAAAATCATTAAACTTTTACTTTTGAAGAGAATTACAAATTACGCCAGATGAAAATACGTAGATCAAGAAACTAAGGCAGCCCGACAAAGCAGAATTGTGAATAATTTAGCTTGGGTCCAAACACAGCCATGTATTAATCAACAGAGCAAAACCACAACTGACATTCCTTTCCCGAAAAAAAAATTCCATCAAAATAGTTTATCAATTCAGCACCACAGACCCCTGTTATTAAACGCAGTAGTTTTCGCTGATCGGAATCTGACGGCTTGTCTTCTGTTATTCTATCGACATCTTGTTTCGTTTTAACGTCGAATGAAAGACAGCGAATGAGAGCGTTCGACAGGGTGATAACTGCTCGACTATTAAAACCGCGAAAAGTTGATGTATGTGACAAGCGAGGCTTGAAAACAGCGAAAGTTTTGACACATTATAATATATAATAACACAAAGTCTGATATGATGCCTAGAAGTCGTCTGGTCACGCATGGGTAAACGTTTTGCATTTTTGCCACTCGCCACTAATTTAAACTTCGGCTTCGATAGACCTTTCCGCCATCAATACTCAGTAGTTGACCCAGCAAGTTTGTTTTGATAAAAAAAAGTCGTAAGAACTCGAAATTTCAGACGGATATTTGTACAATAAAAAAAGTTGATCTCCTAGCTTCTTCCCTAAGAGAGCCAGTTCAAGGTTCGAAGTCCTGATATCATCATTTGAATATGTAGTTGGGTTTATAAGATATTTCCTTTACGGTCAGTAAAGGCCAAGCCGCTCAGGAAAACCTTCCAACAACCTCGAGTCGGTTGGTGACAAGGCAACGTCTACACTCAAATTGCTTTGAAAGGACCGTTTGAAGTTTGTACATCAAGCATGAAATTAGGATTGCTCTCCAGAGTTTACAATGAAATCTGTCATTACAAGCATGGCCCAAGTGTCGGGGTGTCATGTCGCTGTTTATTTCTTTCTCTTATGCTTTTCTTTACCGCCGTGTGGGGGAAAACAGTGTGTTTGTGTTATCGGATTAAAAAACCTTTGCCCCTTTAATAGGCATTAAAACTGCCACCTGATTTATTTATACATCTCTGGAGTTCGCTATCGGCGAAGACAGACCGTGATCAAGCTAACAGCTTTGAGTTGTCGCAAAATAAAAACCATACTTCAATTTCACAACAAAGGTATGACAACTATGTCGTGTCCATTAGTGCGCTTCATAACACTCTGGTGAACCGGCGGTTTAGCAAATAGGGTATTTTAAGCATTTTAGGATTAACTATGGCATCAATCAAAAGCGCTTCAAGTCGCTGTAGAATAAGTGCGAACGAAGGCTTCTTTGCAGCGCGGTTTGTAGGAACTATTCGCTATTTGAGGGGTATTAGAAGGCGCTGGAGCTCCACGAAGACAGTAGGTTAGTCTCTACGATTCAATGTTTTCATCGTGGAAGTAGACCAGGACTTGTATTACAACTATATTGGTAAAAGAGGGTGCAATTGATGCTGTGATGGTATACAAACATGTCTGCACGATACGTGTTTAGTTTATGTGGCGAAAGGAAATTTTATGGGGAGAGTAGTGACGCCATGTTTTAGAGAGTGACCGGGAGATTACACTAAAGAGAAAGATGATTGATTTGAACTGAAAGCCAAGAGTGAAAACGAGTACTTCTAAAATAAGATACTCATGTTGTTTAGGGAGCTTACGTTAAACGAACAGTTAAAGAAATCTTAATAGTTTCAAATTCGGTACAAAACAATAAAATCGTTCTTGAGAACAAAGAGACGCGGGCTATTTGATACTAACAACGATCTTTAACTGCTGTACCATCGGCTAACCGGTCATAGCAGACCGCTCACGGGATTGCGTTTGAACAGTGAGGAAGGAAGTGTTTTGTAGTGTTCAGTCTGGTTGTTCCGCTTGCTTGCTTACCTGCATTTCAACACAAACATCAAACGAGCTTCGTTGATGAAAAGCGACTGACGATTCTTACGATTTTGCAAACAATGCGTTTGAACTTTTTGGGGCTTTTCACCTTTTTGTTTGGACGCTTTGTTTTGAAAATTGGTTCGTACCGGTGTTATTCTTTTGGTACAAATTCCTACTAAAGCTCCTCACCTTAGATTTATACAGATACCCATATTTTTTATTTTAACGTGACCCTAACATAACCTTGCATAATGGCGGGTAAGAGTAAAGAGGTTATGAAACTCCCTACCGTAACAAACTGTACCAATGAAACTAACCTCACCTTCACTTCATCGTTTGTTCGGTTCTCGTCAACAGCTGGGCCTTTTCGTTACGTTTATCAGCCTGCGTTTTGATCTTAACGTCTGCAGTTTATTTCGAAATCGACCTCTCGATACTTCTGACGACTACCGTTGTGAACGACATATGATTTCAATAAACCTCAAACGGTGGTTCGGTTTAGGATTACACATTTCAGCTCTTTACGACCTGTGAAGTGAGGAGGTTTCATTCGAGGTAAGGATTTTTCTCGCACCTAAATATAGACCACTTGTATTTTATGAAAAGCAGCCAGGAGCCATCGAAAATGTTAAAGTGCTCTTAGTAGAGGAGGCTTCTGAAATCCACCTCGAATGGTGATGATGAAGCAAGTTTTCTCAGACTGGCATATTCTTCCTAATGCAATATTTGTGCCACCTATTTAGCTGAACGGGAAGTTTGCTCTCGATCGAATCTACTTGTACAACGCAAGTTCGATCAGCTTCGTTTGACTTTTAAGATGTGATTTCTCAGTGCAATATAGTGAAAATCTCTTGACTCGGTATGAAGATAACATAAGCTTTGCCGTAAATGAAAACTCGGCCAATATCTAACGTTAAGAGGTTCATCCGTTTGTAGACACGAGTCAGTCAACACGGATTTAAAATGGCGAAAAAAACCTTTCCGGGTAAAATGTTTTCCACACCTTTTTGAAATTAGAGTTTGATTTACTTCCACACATCTCTTGGTGTTGATTTGACAACTCGTACTTCTGTATCCCTCTGTCTTGGCCTTCATGTTGACATCTGCCCTCCATATTGGTTTCACACGAAAGAGGCATGTTAAATTTAATCGTCAAACGGGACTTCGTCGCATAAATCCTATTTGTTTGGATATAAAGCTGTAAAACAAAGGTTCACCTTAAAAAATTCAAACAGTTTTTCAGCAGCATCGAAGTGGATCGTAATAATATCAGCGAAAAAAGGATCTCGTGTTTAAGATACATTCTCGTGGTGTGACTTCAGCTTGAAAAACTAAATGAAGAAAATTCTTTACTCATACCTATGGCCTTAAACAGATTGTGTAAATTAATCAGTGTTCTAAAAGCAGAGGTTTCATATTTGTGAGTTATTTTCTTAAAATGAATCAGTTAATGGCGACGAGCTTCACCAAGAAATGAGTTCACCAAGTTAGGGTTCACCATTTCAGCCCATTTCAATCAGCTGGTTGGATTTTGACAACTTCATCGCAAACAGCGCAGCAATGCTGATAGCTCAGTTTGCACTGTCTTTTCTTAATTATCCCAGCAAGATTGAAAAGGCGGGAAAACGAAGGTTAACCTAGGCTTATTAAAGAAAGCTTTGGACTTGTCAATTTACTGTCCGGGAGCGTTTAGCACCAGACGATTATGTTGATGCTTCAGGTCGGCTGCAGAGAAGTGCGGTCAAACTAGTTGGCCTTCCAAAAACCGGAAAACGCTTTACGAACATACTTTAATACCATTAACAGGCTTTGCTTTTTCCATCAATAAAGCTGCTAAACAGCTTAGGAGAGTAAGCAGGAGAAGTGGATATTGCATCCGTGACATATCCCGGCTCCTCTTCTTCGGAGCATAATAGCCGCTATGACGAGTGGCATGATGACAATTCGTGTTTTAACTTTTGGTCGATTCTTTGTATAGTCCTTATTCGTTTGGCGATCCTTTATTCGGTGCCAAATTATTTTGGGTCATTTACGTCAAGAACAAAGATCAAGGCGCAAATTTTCGTGTAAATTTGGGATAACCAAACAATAATCTTCCCGCCCAACAATTCAACGCTCTCTCGCCGAGGAAAAGATTTCCTTTTCCTTGAATGATCGACCACACCACGCCTTTTCTTGAATGCAAGAGGTGTTTCACTGTGTACAAAAATATCTATGTACTTTAATAGAAATAACCCCAACGCAAAATACGAAGTAAAAGTTTTTAAGGGTGTGCTTTGGATAATCACTTTTGTCGGCTGTTTAATCTATGTGGTGGCTGTCTGTCAACAAAAGATGGTTCTGAAACTACTTTGCAAAACGCGATTTTCAATTAGTTTTTAAATCTGTCGACATGAAATAAATGTCTGAATTAGCGCGGTTTTCCAAGAAAAACCTTGAAGAGGGATTGTATCTCAGGTATAAAAATCCAACGATTCAGTAAAAATTTGCCTTATCCTCACTTCAGCTTTCTAACGCAGCCGAGCAGGTGGCTGTGTATATATAAACTTTCTTTCTATCTTGCCTTCTCTCCTAAAGGGACAATATCTTCCGTCTAGTTGTTGTTGTTGTTCATCAAGTGTATATTTTTTTAGTACATTTTCCAGCGCCAATACCATTCTTGGCGTAAATATGTTGGAAGAGAAATTCTTCATTGCAAAATCGAAGAGGATGTAATCAAAGCGTGGTCGACACTTCACGCTATGAAAGGTTCCCCGGTCACCTTTATAGGCTCACTCCTTTCCTAGTTACCTTCGATTTATCTTGTTGTCAGACTGCTATAACGTGCCGCATCCCATAGAAGTTAACTTCAAATAAGTAAATAAAAAACACGCGGTTCTTTTCAAGGGTAAGCGTTCACTTTTAAGTATAGTTTTATTCTTTTATTCGACTGTCGATGCCGCCATGACTATTAATATGCCGTGTGTCGGTTGTGTTGACTTAAATTTGAAAAGGTCCTGAGTTATAAGCTTTGACATTTCTCTAGAGTAGCGATCAACGCACATTTACCGCACAATTAAGGAGGTAGCCGAATGGTCAGGCGAGCTTCGATTTCTACCGGCAAATGAATGATGAACCTTGCGAGAGGTGTTCGATCGGTTTTTTGTCCCGTCGCAAAGAAGCAAAGAGCACTTTGAAACATAGACGCAGAATAAATGACACCAATGGTGTTTACAGAAAGGAAAAAACAAGAACACACTCACTGGAGTGATCAAGAACATCAAATATGGCCAAAATAGTCTTCGTTCGTCAATGTAGACTCTAGTAGTGGCCTCATGGACTGGTGATGTACGAGCGTTCTCCCCTTAACATCAACTTGTTCGAAGGAAAAACGAAATTGGGGACGTGGGACACTTCAGAGCTTTGCAATCATAGACTAATTATTTTGAAGTGCAGAGTTGCTCTATTCCTTCATACAAGTCGTAAAACTGACTCTTAATGCCGAATATTCCCATTTTATTTGGTATCTAGGATAAGCCGTCTGAACGTTCTTTATTTCAAGAGGTTGGTTATTTGATAGCGATGGAAAGCGAAAAAGCTGTCCAAAATGTCCGTATCTGTCTGTCAGAACAGTGGCTTGAAGAAAGCGGATGAAAGGCGACCGAAAACAAACTTAACATACCAAAGACACCAAGCAAACGAGAAGAAATTATTATAACTTTTAAATTGCGGTTTTTTTTTACCATTTTGTTTCTTTAAATTTTGGCTCTCAAACTACCTCTTATTTCGACAAAAACTTCAAGATGTGAAACCTTGTTTTGAACCTGAGGGGCTTTGCGATTGAGATGAATACTGACTGCCGTTGAAAAAGTTTACTTTTCATCTTTGAATCATAGCACCGATGTGGCGGAGGAAAAACTGTGATATCAGGTAAATAAGAATTCCAGTTGGACCATAATGGGTTGTTTGGTCTAGGAATTGGAGGCGAATCAAAGGGCCATTTGTTCTCGTGTTACTACGGATTTTAGGTCACAAAAATCCATCTTCACTGCTTACTAATGCCTAAAGGTGAGTTCAGAGCTATGATGAACAGTACGAGCGAAAGCCAATCGAACATTAATCATCCGTGAATGCTTTGTCAGCTTACAGTGTTTATTAGTTTTCGCTTTGTGTATTGTAAACCTGTAAAGGTTTAAGTCAATTTCGATTTTAGTTTAGTTGTTAGTTTGCTTGAGGTAATCCGGCGGATATCGGGGCTCAACACGCTAATTTTCCCTCCATTTTGTCTCCTTCAAAGTTGAAAAACAAACCTTGCGAAGTCACGAAACTTTTCGCGGCGGAATCGTTATCAAACAATACCAAGTGATACTTCGAGAATTGTACTTAAAATTGTATGCTTAAGTGTGTAATGTACCTACCGTCTGAGTTCAAAAAGTATGGACAAGTTTTCATGAGACGCCAAAATGTTAGTAATATTTCGATCGTCTTGTTCGATTAAAACTTGATCTTTGATGCTTGAAAATTATCATAACTATTAATGATGAAGCTTTTCACGAAGTAATTGCTTCTTGCATCCGAGAAACTTTTTTCGTAATCCAAATACTTATCAGGTAAACAACTTCTGCTTTGCCGAGTGGTTGCCATCTTGGCAAGATCTACAATACGGCACCTACCCCCTTTTCGTCGTATTGTGCTGGTGACAGTGCTAGGTTTTGCATCGCTTGAAGATCTTGAAAATGTGACATAGACATCTCCTTGGCCTGTTGGGGTTTACAGGGTCAATGACCGCTTTCTCCTTACCAGTTCCAGTAGTCGAGATGTTGCTACTGTGACGGTTCCGCTGTAGCGCACGGAGGGTAAATTGCCGCGACTCAAGAGGCGATTGGGTGGCTTGATTCAAGGCCCTGCTGGGTCCTGTCGAATCCCCGTTCAGAGCCCGAGTGAACTCTTGTGAAGGAAATGCTTTTAGACGGACGAATATCGTTCGCTGCGGCTTTACATTCGTATTCTGTTGATTCACTGATGAAACCCATTTTCATGCGTTTTGGTTTTTGTGTTTTCGAAGGGGGATTTGGCACACCTGGTCAAAACATTTTTTTTTGCTCTCTATGAGTCCTGAACTTTGTATTTTTTGTTGAATTCAGAAAAACATGTTTCGTCTCAAGCATTAAACAAGATATATTACTTAAGCTGTTGGTAATTTTCATTCTCGTAAACACTTTTTGCTGATAGCTCTTCAAGCGAACTCAAAAACCGCAATCGGGAGTAAGGGTCCATTAACAAATCATGGGCAGGGGAGTCGAGTGTCTCTCGCTAATGATCTTAGAATTTTATTTTTGTTGAGACTAGGATCTCTTTGTTTGAATTCCTAAGATTATTTTCAAAGAACTGTTGATTAATTGTGGACATGCAGAACAAAAATTGTCGCAAAAGTTCAGGTGGAACTGAATTTATTTTGGATGTACGCAAGCTTTACACAAGATCAACTTACAAGAAGAACATTCAGTTTATGTTTTGGTGTTTTCAAAGGTTAATAACAGAGGGACTTGAATTTAGGATTACACTACAAAAACATTCAATCAAAAAGTCCTCGAATAACTAAGGAAGAGTGGCATGTTTTTACAAAAAAACGCAACGCGTAAGAACTTGAAAAAGACGCAGCAAAGTTTGGACCCCAACCATAAGTAAAATGTCGGTGGACAAGTGTGTTGTTATTGCCCAAATATGGTCTTCATCTCAACAATATCATTGTTTTATTTCAGCCGTTTCAGAGTTTTAACAGTTCAATTTCTGAAAAGAAAAGCCAATACTGGGTTGGTATTAGGAAAATTACTATCGCTTTTTCTATAATTTTGATTCTCATTGAGCTAGCATGTGATTTAGACATGTAAGCTTTAACTAATCCTCGCGACAACAACGAAGATTTATTCTAGCGAATGGTTTCTTACCGAAAAGCTTTACTTCTTCGATAGCTATGTACTGGTAGTAGTTAGTGTGATTATTATATTTATTACGAGTTACATTTGACCAGTGAATCCGTTTTCTTATTGTTAACCTTTGCTGGTTGTGTGTGTCTCGTTCAAAGCCGTTCAAAGCATTCTACATCATTTGTTTTTATGTGTAGAACAAAAATTTCAATAAAACCATTGTACTTAGGTAGCGTTCAGTGGACTCAAAATCTACGACTTTCATGTTTTACCAAACCGTCTTGGTTAACAAAGGACTTTCCCGGCTAATTCGCGAGGTATCAGATTTACGCCCAGAATATTTCATATCAAAATGAAGTGCACTTGTAAATTTAAAAACAGGTCTCAAAGAGATGATTCTACATTGCCACAACTGTTTGGCTAAAAGCACTTGAAAAATTTCCGTCGTGTTGAGGTACAACGTTTGGATCGTGTTTCTTAATAAAAGCTCCACAACAAAACAATTGGATGTGTATTTAGCTGGTCACCACGTGTACAAGAACAACACCCCGATTGTTATCACCCTCAATGGACGCCAGTCTGCTGTATGTAGAAAACTCAGGCGCTACTATTTTCTTAAACTCCAAAAGAAATTTTGATTTCTGGCCTTTCTTAGCCACGTTTGATCCACATCACTCTGCCCTACAGCAGAGGTGACGACGTAAACACAAATGTTATTTATTTTTGCAAGAACGCCTTGGTCTCGCTCAAGTTTGCTTTAAAAATAGGATCCCGATACCTTAGACCATAAGATATTTAAAAGCATGCAATGAAGACTATAGTTTATCGTTGCGAATAGCAATCAGCCCTCTTCAGTGAACAGAGCTGTTCAAATGTTCTAGGTTACAAATATCGCGGCGCCCAAAACGCTTAACGGTTCGGGTATTCAGTTTCCTCTTGTAATATGAAGCTTTCACTGAAAGGCAGAATGTTCCCCTCAGAGAGAACATTTGTTTTAATTCTTGTTTTTTTAAAAACTTATAAGAATCTCTACGGCAGTCCTATTTCTGATAATAATGAATCAGTGCCTCGCCTTTCAAAATTCATTGTGCAAATGTGGCAAAGAAAAACATAAAGGCATATGTCAGAGTATTATTTCAATGATAATTTTAAGGAACGTGGAAATTTTTGGTTATTTTTTGTCGTTTTGCCTGCAAAATGTCATGGAATTCCTCGGATAAAAAAATAAAATAAGATATTATAAGGACGAGGGACAATCATTAGTATTTCAATCGCTAGATTTCAACTTTATTATCAACCAATTCTACTTTCCTTTCTCTGTTGAAGCGGCAATACAGACAACTCTGAATTTCTTGTGTCAAGCGAGCTAGCTCCAGCCAACTCTCGCTGCTGTTAGACCTGTTCCCCTTTTTTCCGTTTAGTAGTAGTCAAAAAAATTCACTGGAATTAGAGTTTGATTGAGTTGAAGAGTGTACTGTACATGAAAATTAAAGAAAAAGGTCTTTGAAAACCGTCGAATGTAAATGGTCCAAAGAGGCCTTTTTCAGGGTCAATCGAATAAGAGAACACAGTGGACAAACTTCAAAACAAAAATAGACTCTCGTGAATTTTAAATTTATGGATAGAAGGACCTTAACTTTGTTTTGTTTTTACCACCAAACACTTAAAAATATTCTACTATTAACCAACGTGGTGCAAATAGTTTGCCCGGTTGAATTTGGGATACAGGCTGCAAGTCCAAAACCCTAATACTTATTATGACAAGTCTAACTTTAATTTTTTCTCAGAAAACTGGAGTTTTGAAGACAAGTTTAAATAAGAATTTTTTCTATCTCTATGGCCAGTCAGTATCAAAGGAAAGTTTTACAGGATTGTGAAAGAAAAACTAGTTTCCTTTGAGCCTCAACCTTCTTTTCGGTAGAGCAGTTCTCTGGGTGAGAGGAGCAGGTTTAAAAAGAGAACTCTTCTTGATTATTGTTTCATACCGTTATGAATGACATGATCAAAAAGTGTATTTTAGTACATCAAAACATGGCCAAGTTTGAATATTTTCCTATATAGTTGTGATCTACGTTAAAGAACGGAAAGCCGGTTAATATGCTTTTGGAACGTTTTAACGAGGGCTACCGCTACCAACCAAGTGATTTTTTTTCTTACAAAGTTTGTGATCCTCACCAAAGCCAAAGAGTGAACAGGCAAGGGAACTAGTACATAATGTTTGAGGAGGAAAGTTTTCTTTTGTTTTTTTATTTTAAATCTTGTGCAGATCCAAATGATCCTGATTATAGGCGATTCAAAAAGTGGTAAAAACCAACTTGACTGTTGGATGGAGGTTTGCTCTGCTCTGCTCTGCTCTGACCAAATGTAAACATGGCTCTGAATATTATTCCTCTTTGCTTAGCATGAATGTTTGTTTAACGCCACATTCATGCTAAAAGAAAGATCTTCAGCCCTGATTATTAAAACGCAAATTGCAAACAAAGTTACTTTCTCTTTTTCTTTTAGTCTGTTAGCACTTTTACGAGGACAGAGAAAACTTACCCAAGCCTCAATCGAAATAGGTTTTGTCTAAGGCTGAAATGTACTTCGAGGAAGACATAACTTAAGTAATGTTTTATGTTTTATTTTCAGTGACTTGTTATTGCCATCAAGAGCCGAGGATACAGGTCAGCTCATCAAACAGGCGGATGACATTTGATTCACACAAAAGGATCACAAAGAAAATGCTACGTAGCATGCATCTAACTCAGAGTCACAAGGGGTCTGAGATGAATCGAATAATAAAACTAAAAGCTTCTTCAGAATCTGTAAGTCTAGTCTTGAAATTACACAAAGGGGTTTGACAAACTAATTGTTTTCTAGGATTTACTGAAGAAAGGACAGAAAACTTTAGAAGGGGATGTACGGTTTGGCACAAGAGCACGGATCTATTACTGCCAGGAGCCTCCTGTTACTGTGCGTTATGGCTTCATGTGCTTAATTAAATGGAAAGGGTTTCTTGGGCTCAAAGTCAAGTGTCGACCAAATTGACTACAAACAATTCTGATAAATGACTATGAACAATTCTGATAAATTCGTTTACCGTCTTCAAAGATGAGCACGAAGCAGATTTCTCGGGGGAAAAGGTCTGGCAATCGCAACTTCTCAACATTTAAGTTACTTTGAGTTTTGTCTCAACCCACCACAAGCGGATTATCATGAGTCCCTGAATATTTAAAACAAACATTTTACACAGAAATCTGCGGTAATCTGAAGAATTGAATTTTGGCGAAGATTTGAAAACCACAACTGAACTCTACGCGCTTGTGGGCAAAAATTTTGTGTAAAGGGTTAGAGAGAAGAATGTAAAAGATTTCTCCTTTCTGTCCATATTCACTAATCCCTTGAGGCATTAGCTGTCAAAACACAAGACTCCAAAAAAATTATCAGGCGACAACATCTAGATTAATCAGGAAAATGATGCAAATGCTTTATAAATCATCTCCATTTGATAAAAAGAGGGCTGAGCCCTTTCAGCCGGCCTCGAATTCATTTATGGATACCCTGCCTTTGTGCTGAAATTGTGTACGGGTTTGATGGAGTATAATCCATTGTATCACGTCAGATTAGTAACTGCGGTCGTGAAGAATGATATGCAAATCAATTTTTCCTAAAGCCGCATAAAAAGGTTAATAAACATCACAAAGCCATATTGAACGGAACCTGGAAGTTTTAATAAAGATTATCGCATAAGATCATAACTCAGGACGGCGACACTCAGCTCTGGATTAAGCAAAAATGAATGAGATGCGAAAATTGACATCAATCGAGTGGGAATGACGCCGTTAAAGATAAGATATTTTGATCGAAAAAATTCAATTAACATAAACAATTTCATGGAAAGTAGAAGTTGATGTCGGTTGATGAAGTACCCAATACAGAAGGAAGCCAACAAGGGTACTCGAGTCTGCTCCGCCCTGTGCCATGTTATGGCTACGCACTGCACCATCTTGTAGAAACCGCAACAGCCGTGGCTAACAAATTTCATTGTTTCTTGTGCAATAAAATCATAAAAAACATAAACGATGGAGTTATAAATAGGAAGATGCTTGGGGACGAGATAACAGTCACGTTTTTAAACGACGCTTTTCAAAACCGCAATAGACTAAAATAAATCGTTGAGCTTTGTGGCAATAAAATTGATACAAAATTCCCTTGGTTTAAAATTTATACAGTTGAGTTCGTTTGGCTTGCAAGCAAGTCCTTTGTTGCTCTATTTATTTAGCATACAATTAAAACATCAGAACTAGCTGGGGTTTGATTCTCAAACGAGACTCAAATGTCTTTGTGTTCCACGCTCGTCTAATAACTCCCTTTAGAGCATCAGCGCGCCGAATCCGTAGGACTAGGGTTCAAAACAATCGCGGGGGACTCGCAATTTTTCTTTGTCGCGCGCTCGAGGCAATCTGTCTCACATTTTTTTTACTCTGTTTTTGTGAAACTCCAGTTAACACCTTTCATCGAGACCGTCGGATTCAAGAGGTTGATATGATAGGATTCTTTGCAATGTTGATGCAATTTTCAACTGTTACCTTCATCAGAAACTTCTCCTTTCCACCCTCAGACGACTAAATGCAACACATCATTAATCTGTTTTAAGAAGGATTAAACGCAAGGCCTTATTACTTTTATTGGATTTCCAGACAAGTTTACCGTTAGTCTGAACCTGCTTCAGTCGATTGTCGAGAGTTTAGAAATGTGGCCACACTGTTTTATTACCTCGGCTATTAATTAAATTTTACATATCAAGGACGTGTAGTGTCTAGGGCGTGATGAAAGATGTTAATTTCTAAACTGACAAAATGGTCCAAACGTTTTCTACCATCAAACGTTTCAAATCAGAACCGTGTTTAATTTGACGTAAGGGCGAGAGAGAAACATTTAAACAAGGTATTTTCTTTTGGCACAATGAAATATATGAAGTTCATATATTTTGAACTGCGGTATTAGATACATATGATGTACGATCCTCGCAGTAGATAGCGCTATTTAAGCAAAAGCGAAAATCAGACCTGAAAAAAATAATACCGCAGTTCAAAATATATGAAGTTCATATATTTAATTGTATCTGATTTATCACTTTCACGGGTTTATTACGAATCAACTTAACGGCCTGCTCCCAGTTGGCTTGTTAGCTCAATTTGTAGAGCGCTGCACTAGTATCGCAGAGGTCAGTGGTTCGAATCCCGTACAGGCCTGATTTTTTTCAGGTCTGATTTTCGCTATTGCTTAAATAGCGCTATCTACTGTGAGGATCGTACATCATATGTAACTAATACCGCAGTTCAAAATATATGAACTTCATATATTTCATTGTATCTGATTATCACTTTCACGGGTTTATTACGAATCAACTTAACGGCCTGCTCCCAGTTGGCTTGTTAGCTCAATTGGTAGAGCGATGCACTAGTATCGCAGAGGTCAGAGGCGTGATTTTTTCAGGTCTGAATTTCGCTATTACTTAAATAGCGCTATCTACTGCGAGGATCGTACATCATATGTATTTTCTTTTATTGTAAAACGCAGGACTCCATCACGAAATGAAATTCCCTGTCTCGGTCCAAGGTTTTACACTCAAGTTCTAAAGAGAGTGTCGCAAATTACTATGACATATAATCATATCTCGATGTCTTATGAGCTACGTAAGCTGAAAACGAAGTGAAAACATATCGGGCATAAATTTTTCAAGAAATTTGGTGTAGTATTTTTCTTCGCTTCCTTAAGTGAATCCCTATCCCTTCTTCAAATTTACTGGTCAGTCTATCTTAACATCTTATCGTAGAGGAGAGATTGTAGTCCCGCTTTCATATCTACCCAATGCTCCTGGTCACTTAATGCCGACAAAAACCTTGACAAGCTCTGGCATTAAATGGACTAAACCCGTGAGAAGTAACAAGCTCGACCCCAGTGTGTGTATATAACCGGAACTTTTGAAACTTTGGAACAAGGAACATATTTCAAGTCCTTAAAGTAGAGCAGGGAAAGTAAGTAGCAAGGAGCTGTCGATGGCCAACACCATTTCCCAAGGTTATAACTATCGTTGCGGCGTGGATTGTGATTTATGATTTAAAAAGATATTCTGCTAATCTGAAGGCTGCAGCAGTGAAAATAACGTTTATTTTTAACTAACGACCTCGTGAGTTCGTGAGATTAGTTCTGTGCATCAGCGCATTTTACCGCAGACGAGGAGGAAAATTCCTCCCTACCCCCCGTCTCGAAACAAAACGTTTGATTAAAAACGAGACAGTCTTGGCGATAAAATCCTGTTCCAAGGGCGCTCTTCCCTTACAAATGCGTGAAGGACGGGTCAAACCACGTGCGAACCCATGCATGCACTGTTCCTATCATTTAGATATGAAAAATAGGCAAACAATATACCGCTGCTGATGATTTCGCGGGAAGAACAGCTTTTGCGGTTGATACCCTTCCCCAAAAGTATGACATACATCAGTACTGACACAATTTGAGGGGAAAGGGGACATAGTGAACCTTCAGTTATTGGAGTAGCAACAGCCAGTGAGAAGTTCTGATGAAGTGAAGAGCTAGAGCTCCACTTTTAGGTTTGGTTTAATATATATATTACAAGCATTTAGATTGGTTTCTACTTGCTTCTTATGATTTATTGGAGGACAGACGCTTAGATGACGTCACCATTAACAAAATTTGCTTTTTTATCATGTAAAACAAATAAATTCCATGTAGCCGTGGGTCTTTACAGCAATAGATTACAGAAGACGTCAGAATTTTCACTGTATGATGCGCATCATACGGTTTCACTGTATGATGCGCTGATTTACGTGACTAACTTCCTACACTGAGTATGAACCTCAGTCTTCACTGGCATTTTCTACCAATAACTAAGATTATTAAGAATTATTTGGTAAATTAAATCGAGATTACCTTTTCCTCGTATCTTTTGAAAGTTGGAGAACCCCTCGACGCAAACTGCTGCTGAAAGAGCTGAAAAAACTCGTTATCCAGCCAATCACGACACTTTGTTAGCGGGCGGGGAGGGTCTTTGTAATAATGAAACACCTCTGTCGGGTAGGCGGGGGGAACGTTCAGGAACATCGTACAACAAACCACTTATCTTCGGACTGCAGGTGAAACAAGTGATGAAAGAAATCTATAAGGTACGTATCGTAAGTAAAGATCGATAACTTTAAACTTAAAATTCCGCTAAAATAATACAAACAACCTCTTACTTTTCAACAACGATTATTTAAAGTGTATGTAAAGCATTGATGAATTTACGTTTGCATATGGGTTTTCTATATCTAGGATGACTAAAAGCGTTCTTTTCATGCATGCGCACAGTTACTTCCCAGACGAAAACTCAGTAGTTTTGACGCGAAAAATCACTTGTACGGCTTGTGATCATCGAATTTAAGCTTCTCCTAGATGGAATAGTGAAAAATGCTCTCCATGATTACAACTCTTTCCCAGTAAGTTAGCGACCTTCTAAATAGCCAGTGTGATGAACGGCTTCAACGTCGGTTTTTTCCTCTCCTTCCTTTCTGCTGAAGTCTTCTGTGGGTGTGAATCCTTTGACAACTTCGATTAAAACAAATGAGGACCTGATGGGACTGATCATTTGTAGCGATGAAGTGTTTAGCCAGCCCTGTTTTTGAACTTCATTCTACCTTCGTAGCTTTGTAGAAAGGTGCAAGAAATGCGGCCAGCGATAGTCACGCATTTCATTAATAGAGATATATTGGACTTCTGAATAGCAGGTGGCAGGCGAGATATTGGTCTTGCATGACGTTGTGTAAAAACAAAAATGAAAGACTTCAAGAGCTTCTTCCAATAACTAAAGCACATCAGTCAGGTAATTAAAGCAGTGTGGAAACAATACCTAACTAGAGAAGCTTGGCAATTAATCATGTTTCGTTGATACTGAAGGAGCATTGAGTCATTCAGCGATGAGAAGAAGAAGAAGAAACAAAGGAGCTGGCATTTTAATTATCACTCAGCTGAGTTGAGCTCGATGATTTTTTTTTTCAAGATTAAGAACGTTTAGAAAGCAGTGAGAGCTTCGATATTTTGTGGGAACATTGAGCAGATTCCTAATGGAAATATTTCTAGTATCATTTATAGTAAACTTGAAAACAACTGAGGTGAGTGCATCTAAATGATCCCCTTTTTTTTAATTTAGAATATTTGAAAACGTTGTTTCCAATAACAGTGGAAACTTTTGTCTTTTGTGGAGACGTAAAGTATTTTCCTAAAGGAATATGCAATATTTCTGTTATAAACTTGAAATCATCTGAACCACGTACAAGACGTTGTTTGGTTCACGTTTGCCCAATCTTCTGTGAAAGAAAACTCTGAGGATCTTCCATAAATTAAAATACAAAAGAAAATCGTAAAATAAGCAGCCGTGAAAGAAAAGCTCGATTCCCACCAATGCTAAATATTCTGCCGACTACACTCAGTGACAAGTAACCGTCTACAATAAAGGCTAAACTGCCGTTCACTGAAAATAGCTATATAACGCCGCTGCAATCAATCGATTCTCGTAAGAGAACCGAAGTATTGTTCGATCTTCACTGCCTAATTAAGCCATGACTCGGAAACTGTCGAACACCTACGAAGTTGCTCCAAAGACGCCTGACTGGGAAGCGGTCCCGCCATCAACGAATATTGCACACTTAAAGGAACTAGGTTAAGGGAAGGACATTTCACGCTTTCCAGTTCGGTGTTTCATTATCTCCATCTTAAAGGCATTCTTAGTCTCTTTTGTTTAAAAATAACTCTTAGCTCCTTATTTTTATTACTCTCGTAAAGGGATCATCATAACGTACGACAATGTTTAGGATCCAAATAGTGACTGAGACTATCCTCTCCTCGAAAGCTATCTATTAAAACCAGCAAATTATGGAACCGAGTATCCTTTCCGTCACGTGAGGGTGAGCAGGGAAAGTGAGAAGGAAAGCCTTCAATGTTCTTTCTGTAGTGGGGATCCCGAAAGTCTCCTGCACTTTCTTATCGAGCCACTTGAAGAAGAAATGTGTTTGGGAAAGATCAGTGCTGCGGCTAAAACACCGTCAAATTGTACCTGATAACTATGTTTTGGAAAATACTGTAGCGATAAGACTAAGATCAGATTCATCTAAGTCTACTTGTCAAAAGAAAATTTTTTTTTTTTTCACATCTGGCTCTGCAAAACAAACGAATCTGTTCCTGAGCAATAAGAAGAAAAGAAGACAGGAAGAGAAGAAACAAACGGTGTTTAAAAAAACCACCCACACTGTCACTTCGAATATCCCTGAGCTTCAGTTGGCCGTTTCGCAAATGGAATTCAGCGTCTCTTGTAAGATTTAAAGAATCTATTTTAAAAAGCTAATACTCACGGTACAATATTTCTAATCTTTTTTTCTCGAAAATTTGATCTTTTTGTAGCAAAAGTTAACGAAAGGATCTTCACTCACCGAATTCGCTTGTTGCTTCTCCTTTCCAAAATACTTAAGGAAGTTATGTCTACACCACTGAAAATTTTCTTTTTCTCCTCCAAAGAAAAGGGGTAATATACTACCGATACCTCGAAAACTAAGACAGAAACTTTTACCAACAATGCTACGGCCTCAAAACCTTTTCAGCATCGAGATCCCTCACGCAGATAATCTACATGAACGATTCGTCAGGTGTGGCTGAAAAATTATCAATACTTAATGTTGTTTTTAAATTCGGTTCGTAGCGCTCAAGAGACGCTAATGGTCTGACTCGGCGGGAGATTCTTGCTTGCGTCATTCCGCCCACTTAAAAAAAGCTGCCGGGCAATTTCTCAAACAAAATCTTGGAATTCTGTTGACAGGCTTGAGTCTTTCAAAGCTCTGTCTCAAGCAGGGGGCTTGCCATCTCATCTGGGCCATCTCGCCCAACTCAGTGTCATTGAATTTGAGTAGCACTAAACTGATCATAACTTGTGCCATTTTGAGTAGCACTAAACTGATCATAACTTGTGCCATTTTGAGTAGCATTAAACTGATCATAACTTGTGCCATTTTGAGTGTCCCTAAGTTTTCATCAACGCTTTAAATTTCTTACATATTCCAAATTAGGCTTTTTTCTTTTTTCTATCTGATAACGATAAAGCCAGGCAATTAAAAACAGGAGACTTGGACCACCCCATTTGCACCAAATCGTCAAACAAAACCTAAGACAATTTATAAACTTTTTCATCTTCGGAGCTTTTCAAAATTAAGCTGGCGATTCCCAAAAGCGGTATTCAGTGCCTTTAAATAGAAACTGATGAGAACACTGAGAGCTCACCAATGAACGATTTCTGGCTTCATTCGACTTTGAAACTTTACTCTACTTCTTTGGCCCATTCACGTTACTATGTTCCTGCCTTTGGCAACCGTTTTTAGGTCTAGCTGTAACAATATGAATTGCAAGGTCACAGTGTATTGTGAAGCTGAAGTTAAAATGATCCTAATAACGGCCAGAAGAACGCCTTATGTAAAAAACGGAAAATTTGACTGTCAATACCTGGTAGTTTTTTCCGTAGCCGGTGAGGCTGATTTTTTTAACTGCATGGATAACGTACAAAGCAACGAAGAGCCAACATGAGCAGAAAATCTTTCGTATACCACAGGTAACTCTACAAACTATAATTTTCCGTTTCCATATCTTTCTTGTTTAAAGTCTCAGTCGGTTACCAATAAAGCTACTGCTGGGTAAAATTATGTTAGAAAGCAACATCTTTGAAGGAAATTTGGTTTTATCAACTGAGTTGATAATGTAAATTGCCACCGTAGAGTGTTTCCAAAACTCACGTTTCGAGCGTCAGGCTTCGTCAGAGTGAATGATAACCGCTTTGGGACTGGTTGTAACAATATGAGTTGTAAAGTGTGTAATGTAACTGAAGTTGAAGTTAGAGGAGCTTTGGTCGTTTGTTTTGAATTCTGTACTGAAGTTCGTTCCATTTGAATGTCTCATTTCTGATTAGAAAAGCTTTCAGATATCCTAACAAACGTAGACATGATTGAAATGGGAGCTAGACGGAAAAAGTAAGTTTAGTTAAAATAAAATGCTTCGGAAAAAAGCTGTCAGACACCCGGAACCTTTTTAGGATGAAAAAGGTGGCGCTTTTGTGAACAAAATTATTTTTAGTCTCCGTGTACCCACAACTACAAGCGGCACCAGAAGATTAGCCTACCAGTTGCATTCAGAGGTACTTTCTTCCCATTTTTGTTACGCTCAGAGAAACGAAAAACTAACATACCAGCACGTACAAGGAGTATTGAAGATTATTTTATGTTTTAATATAGTGGTGGTTAAAAAAATACAGAAATCCATTTGAACTTGAGAGTGGTTCACTCCATGGGACTCAATGAAATGATCTTCAGAAACTTGACCTCAAATTATAGTTGGTAAGAAACTTTGGCTCTAAACCAGTGAACCAGTGCTTTCCTTTACTGTCATGTAATTAAAGTCCTCCTTAATTCATTACAAGCCGGTCACAGAAGTTGATATTTCATTCTCGTTTTCAATTTTGAAGAGTTCTTGTCACTCGCATTTTTTGTTTGAGTCATTTTGTTCCTTTTACAATCTACAACACTTTGCTTTAAAATAGAGTCGGTATGAAATCTTTTTGACCATTTATTTCTTACAATTGATAGAAGAGGCATTTTGAAGTTTAGAAAAATACATGGCGCTCAAATTTTCTGACAATCAAATTTTCTGACAATCAAATTTTCTAACAATCTGAAAAACTTTGCTTCAAAAGACTTTCGTTCTTTGTGAAATCTTTGCGACAATTTATTTCTTGAACTTGAGAGAGAGAACGCGCTTAGAAAAAATGCCAACTTCGCTTCGCGAAAAAATATGTACCAGGGAAAATCGGCGAAAGTCTTCTAAATGTTATCAGAGTAAGCGAATCATAAGAATTCTAAATACTATGCAAAAATGACAAAAGTTAGTCGTTAGGCTATAAATCCATGTTGTAGACATGGCACCGGTATAACGTCTATGAAAGATGAGACCTAGTTCGAATTATCAACCTGGCGTGCTTCTACCCTCACAACACAATTCTGCTCTGTTGGGTTGTTAAAATATTTAGGCTGTTGCCAGTTGCATGAATACTCTATTCAATCCCACTAACGGGAGGGGCCGGGCTTTAAAACGTGGAAACGCGTAAACTGTGATACTCACATTATTATTGTCCACTTCAAATATAATTAAAACAAAGGATCAAAGAATGTGTGGGTTGTTTGAGATGTTCATCTCAAAAATCATATTAGTAACGTGCTGTGGATAACATCGCCTAAACGATGAACATCCCATTTTGCTATGCGCCTGTCTGATAAAAAATGAATGCCCATTTCCAAGAAATTAGGCTCTAAATCATCAGCATTTGTGTACTTGAACTATATATGCTTTATAACATGGCTTTAGTTTCAATTTGACATAGTTCTGTCCAAGAATGTTCTATGTCTACTAGTTAGTCATGCAAAGATCACGATAACTTCAACTTTTTTAGCGACTCTACAGGACAGAGCCAAGAAAGAAGAAAATGACAAAGATGTCCAATTCTACTCATGCAAAATTATGGTTAGGGGGGCTAGTAACGACGTCTAAAAATTTCCATGCAAGTTTAAGCTGCCAGCCTTTAAAACTGTACAGAATAATGCATCATATAGTAAACCTGGCCATTAGATGCCGCGGTGATCTAGAGCTAAGCTCAAAAAGTAGGTAATTAGGCAGAAAAATGCATCTCACGTCATCCATTAACTATCGAAAGGGAAAAGTAGCTTGTGTTAAGGTACTTGTTACCATGAATACAACTGAGGTACATAAAATCCGTGGATGAATGTTCCCGTGAGAACATCTTGAAATTTCAAAGATGTAAGCGGCTTCACGACTCCATAATCATTTGAAAACAAATATTTTCCTAGAATTGTTTACTAATAAAACATGATTTCACTGCAGTTCTCGTCCTTCTCTTGCAGTCCATGCCAGTTTTCATACTGTGCAAGGGTTCTTAGCCTTCAATCTGAAGGAACTCTTAGAACTGAAACATTTCCTACATTAAGAAAACTGACCGCAACAAGATATTTTTTTTTCAAAACACTCCCTTACATCTTCAAGAGTGGGAACTGATCAAACTTCGACTCCTTACGGATGCCTTACCACTATTCTTCGTCCCACTCAAGTGACAATTTAAACGCTCATTTCTCTATTCGACGATCGTGCTCACAATCCCCTTGACAAGATTCTTTTGAGATTTCTGATGGTAGTCATGTACAGGATGTTGATTGCGTGTGAATCACCATACGGCCTTGCTCGTTAAATGATGAGTTCTCCGTTCGGTTTGTGGGCGGGTGGCTCTTACTGCGAAATGTGAACCTACTAAGGTTGAAATTCCTATGCTGACACAGCCTTGTTCATGCTCCAGGCGATTACAAATTAACATCTTCCTTTCTGTAGCCCTAACTCTAACCCTTTCTTTAACGTTACCAGCTTCGCTTAACATCCAATAAGCATTTGGAGAGTGCCTTAAGGATCTAAGGCAAGATAAACATTACTCAAAATTGGCATACCTTGAATCTTTCTGGAACCCTTTTAAGGAGACAATCCTATGGAATTGGTTTATCATGAAAAGTATCCAAGAGCAGCTTATAGCGAACAGATACCGAATGAAGATTTATGTCGCATGATAATTGACACGCCGCTGACTGAAACAATTGTGAACTGAAAAAAGGGTTTGATTAGGAGGAATAAATTAGCACTTTGAAGATCGACTTCCGTTGTTGAAAACTCGTGGAATTGATGCCCTACATTGTGTTTGATTCTATTTTTTTCCTCAAAATAGACGACTCAGACAAATTTACTCTTTGCTACCTGTTTTATTGATCCTTAAGTAAAGGAATTTAGCGTCTGTCATCTCGAGGAAGTCGTTGAACCTCTAAGCTGCAGCTTCCGACACAATTTCTGTTTCGAAACTTCCGCTAACCATACACTTATCCAGACACACATTGTCCCTTGTATTTCTAAGTTTGCTGTGGAAAATTATTCCAACGGAAACAGGATAGAAGTTCTGTGCACAAAAATTTCTTGCTTAAATTCACAGATATGGGTAATAACGTTGTTAACATTTCCCATCAGAATTAAACTCGATTGTTCGAGACTCTGTTCAAACAATTATCATTAAGACCATTAGTTCCAACATCAGCAACATTTAGATCTCTTTTCATGATATCAAGGAGTTGCACTGGGAACCACAAACCACTTTGACATGAGATGCATAACCGGAACGAAATGAAAGTAAGTTGAAACATATTTTAGGTTTGGCAACTGAAACTTCCTGATGCCATTACTCAACTTTGTATTCTGTTTGGACAAACATACATTGGTTCTGTCTTAAAATGTCGCTAGAATTTCATGCAATGTTCGCTTATAACTTGCACAGTATGCCAAGGAAGTTTGCAAAAAAAACACAGCAAGGTGATTTAAAAGGAATACGATGAACGCCTTAGAAGAAGATGTTATAAAATGATTGTGCAAAGGCAAGATCGATTCAGTGAAACGCTAAAGAGATTTAACCTGATTATTTCATGCCCTATTTTTGGAGACCTCTGAGTTCTTATTTAAATACTACAATACAATATTTTACTGATTCCTGCTGCATAGGATTTTCAGAAACAATTTACATGCAAATTTTTAAGTATTAATAAACGTTATTTACGATAATTCATTAAAATGAGACTCATAATCAACCCTGAAACATAGTTCAACTATGATATACCTCCCTATTTAATCACTGACTCCCCCCATTGGATTAATAACTCTTACGAGGCACTAAAATGTGGCATTCCTTTGTTTGTTCAACAACAAAAAGTACATTGAATGTGTAACCCTCAGACTACTTCTGCTTAGGTATGTGCGACTGGACAGATCATCGATTGCATTTCCTAACAAAAATAAATTGAACATTTTCCAAACACGTTTTCGATAGTTTTTAAAATTATCAAGTTTGCCATGCCATATCATCACTAAAAAATTCACAGCTATGATTAAAGAGCGTAACTCATAACAGTTTTGTTTGGCAGACACAAATTGATGTAATTGTTCCTATTACAAAGTAAAATTCTGCATAATAAGACTCAATGAATTAATACGACATGAGAAACACTTTTCTACAGAAAAGAAGTTTGCGTAACTCATAACAGTTTTGTTTGGCAGACGTAATTGTTCCTATTACAAAGTAAAATTCTGCATAATAAGACTCAATGAATTAATACGACATGAGAAACACTTTTCTACAGAAAAGAAGTTTCTTTGCAAACGAAAAACAGGTCATCAGATGCTTATCAGCTTAACCTTTCAACTCACAAGATCTCAACAGTAATTCTCTTTACTATGTACTTTTTCCCTTCATTCGAACCAAAAAAAAAAATATATGCGGATCACGTTTCACCTCTGAAAATATAGTCAGGTGTTCATCAAAAGTCCACTATATCCATTGAGCTTTGTGGGCTACTTTTTAAAATATGACTGATAGTTATATACGACTTCATCCTTGCCACTAGTTACCGATTTGGAGAGGAAAGGTCACCCAACTAAACAGAACTGATACATATGAATATGGACTGCGTAAGAAAAAACCCTGAAGAAAATTTAGAGTACCACACGAAGCTTTATACCCATCCAAATCTGCAAGAGAATTTGACATCTTCAGTTCCTAAAGGCACCATATAAGTATTTGGTTATTCGTGCGAGAAAACTGCAGAAAACTCATTACGGATACACGAAGAGTGCCACACAAAACTGCAAGAGAATTTGCCACCTCCAGTTTCTGAAGGAAGTGGGTACTGGATAAATGTGGTATTATTGTCCGTAAAAGTTAAAAATTGCTGCGGAGAAGAAAGTGAAACCTGCGCATTGTCTAAGAGTAAAATACAACGACAGACGCCCTCAAACGATATCTCATGGTTCAGTGAATTTAGAAAACAAGTCCTTCAAACCTGTCACTTTATTGTTATTTTAGGATCTTTCATGTCCGAGTCTCGCCTTACAATGCGTCCAGAATCAAATTTAAGCGAGATGCTGTGACTGAACAATTACGATTCACTCCATGATCTCAAAAAGTCTTCTTGTGGTTGTTTAATGGATCAATAGCTCCTCAATTGACGGATGCGTTAAAAAAAAAAAAAAAAAAAAAAAAAGAAACAAGTACGCATTTTGTAGATAAAAAGGGCTATGTCTGTTCTGGTTGTGATAGATTCTTTTGTGGTAAGGCCTTCCGCGGGAAAAATCGCCACATTTGGATTCAATTATAAGAGCTTTCATAGCACTCATCCATCAAGTGTAAAATACCCTTCATTAAGATTTTATCAGCCATTTGACCTACCCAGATCTGGAGGAATAGCTTAACAAATAGGTGCGGATGAGCATTTTGTTTCGAAAAACTCTCAAATGTACAGCAGAGTTCGGTAAATGAATTTCTGTAGTCATTACAGCCGATGAAAGCTGTTTCGGTTGAATGGCCGCCGTTCAGATAAGCAATTTTGCTGTTTACGTGATAACTCGTTTAAAACACTTAACGGCTTACAATCTCTTCTTCGTCAAGACGGCAAGTGGAAGAAATTTGTAGATGTCTTACTCTTTGTTTCAAGTTTTCTTACAGATCACGGCAAAGCATTCGTGATAGAGACTGCATTGTACTGGCCCCTACACAAACGGTTTTAGGAAAGCCTCAAACACGCGGAGGCGAAAAGACTTACTATGTTTTCCAAATATTGTCCACTTTGCGATCGTTTCGCTATATTGGTCTGACTTTTTTACTTTCCAACGAATTTCGACCAAAAAAATTCTTCGCTAATCTAAGTTGCAACAAACCTATAACCAAACGTAACTTACAATTCTTTTGCTTTAGGATCCTTCAATGTCCTTCGTGAAAATCAGTTCCAGGATCGGTTCAGATTCTTGGAAAAATGTTTCCCTCTGTATCGCCAGTGATATCTATAAACACTTCCTTCAACTAGTCCCCACCCTATCGCGTGTGTAGAGTGTATTTACATGACAAAAGGTAGCCAATGTATCACTTGAAAATTTGTATATCGCGTGAAGACTCGAGTAAGTGTATCTGGCAGCTATCACGCTAGGCTGCTAAAGTCTTAATGGATAATTTATAAACAAAACATGACAGTGAATGAAATTTTGGCTCGGACAATATTCATTATTAAATTATATCGAAAATCAATCGCATTTCTTAGGCGACTTTCGTCAAACTGAAATTAAAAAATATATATATATTCAAAACTCACTTTAAAAAATTGAGTCAGTTTAGCGCTAGTGACTTAAAACTCGACGGAATTTTCTCTTGCCGTGACTGTTTCTAGGTTTTAGAATATTCACGTCGAGTTTGAACAATAGCACAGGGTTTTCTCGTTTCGTCAATAAACTAAGAAATGCTGATACTGTTACGTACACGAGAAGTGTTTTGTTGCTCCCAGACCTAACAAAGAAACATTGATATTACAAAGGCATAATGAACGGGGGAGTTGGAAACTAGTATTTTGAGTGGCGAAAGGTGGGTCTAATGTTTTGAGTATTTTTTCCGCCAAACACTTCTTTAAGTGGAGGGTGGCAATTCTACTTACAGAGTTTATTTACATCGAAGTATAAATAACGCAAAGCCTGAAAGCATGCGATCTGCTTTGTCGTGAATCGGGCCGGTTAAAAATCGAGAGCTTCTCAAAAAAACTGTGATTAAGGAGTTGTCACATTGTTTTGAATCAAATGTCATAAAAATCAGTTTAGCCGTATTAAAATTTAGCCATCTTGATCCGGCGTGCTATTAAGTTTGACGTGTGCCATGTTATACAAAGATATTGGACCTGCATCCTTCTGAAGCTCGAATGTGCGTCAAAATATCAAGAATATATATTTCAGGTTGTATTTGCTGAATAGCACGCGAAAGAAGAATAACATTCTGTACAGTTGTGTTCTGCGCTAAAATTTTAATGCACAAGAATAACACAATGCTCTGTCGATCAAAAAGGAACAGTGAGAAATAAACTATTTTCAAAACTATTTAAACTAAACTTCGCGTGGAAAAGGTTTCACGCAGCTTCCCAAATCAATTAAAGGAACTTTAGCCTTAGGGACATAAATTTGACACTTGAATGATTCATCTCGTTTCGTAGACGTTCCTTTGCCCAAAGCTACAGAATAACTTTCACTGCATGTATACCGTCGCTGTGAATCGACATCGCAATTAAACCAGGCAGTAACTGGCCTCAGATAATTCCGCGAAATATATTAAATCAGATACATTAGAGGCTTTGAAGTTTGATTATTTCCTCAGTTTTAACTGAATAACTATTTCGCAGATTAGTCAAGTGCTTAGTTATATATAGAGGTTGTTATACATTTACAAGACAATTTCATAGTGATTACCATCAGCAGCGACCTGTCCACTTTTACACAGAAAGTTTCAAGCGGTAATTAATCTTTCATTCATTTAAAAATTCATAATTACCATTGAAGAGTACATATTTCCTAAACAGGCGCTCGGTTAAGCACAAAGACGACTGTCCCATACACAACCTACATTTTCGCAAACTTCGTGAGGCTAAAAGTAAGTCGGCAAGTTCCAGTACATGGCATAATATCCTAAGGCCATCCCGCTCGAGCTAGCACGTCAGCCTCTAATCACCAAAAAAACAAAAAAAGAAAAAAAATCGCTCCAGGCTTTAGATCTGGGAGAAAACAAAACAATAAGTTTTAGGCGTCTGTATGAGTTACAATCAACTGGTGTTTTCTCAAAATAGACCAAAAAAGTATTTCCATAATTATATATTAAAAACTAATCTGATGGAAAATCAATCACTTCATTCTACAACTTTAGATTAATGACGCAGCACAAACACGTAGTGCTTTTGGTTGTCAAGACAAGAAAACGTTTTCATAACTGTTTCTTTCATTCCTTGGAGACGGCGAACTTGACGCCCTTCCACGTGTGATAAAAGTGAACGTTTCTGGCCATCTCTGAAACTTTCTTGAAATCGTCCACCCAAAGTGAGCCATACCTGTTCTATGAAGCGTGTAAAAAGCTACACAGAGGAATAATTGAATTCAGACCACGTGCATCTCTCGTTTCCTTGATGCATTTATAAGCATTCTTTAACGATTGCTTTTGCATCTATGATACTACATGCTGATAGAAAGAGTGCACATCCTGAGCTAAATTTGGTTTAGCCTTCCTTTTGTTTCTTTTTTTTTTTTGTTTTATTTATTAACATTTTATTTTATTTTTAAAGTGTGAAACTGTTTTTTTCAAACACCTTCGACGTTAAGGGTTAGTTTGTGTTAACTTCGTTATATAGCAATTTCAACCAAACCGTAATTTCAAACTGATTCACAGCTACACAAGTTTAAGGTAGCGCTTTCCAAGTGTGAAATAAGTTCAAAAACTATAAACTAAAAGCAACGGATGTGTGTAAAACATGGGAGCGAAAATAATGAAATACTGGCTGAGGTCCAAAGGCATAACGTAGTCTACTTGCGCATGAAACGTGGTGAGGGCACTCAGTGAGGCAAAAGAAAGATACTGAGGTCAGCCTCAGGCTTTCTAAAAAGTATAACTACGGGGTGCACTGAAAGTTTACTATCACATATGGGCTTAGATATTGATTATTACTTTACTAAATTAAGTAAATGAAACAAAATTCTTAGGTGCCTATATTGACGAGCACTTAACATGGAAACTTTATACTAGCTTCGTTTGAGAAGAAGTCTCAAAGTCATTTGTTATCATATTTAGATCTGAATATCATTTATTATCGAATAATACCAGCTTACTCTGTACTACTCGCTAATTTACCTACATGTCTTTTATTGCAATTCAACCTGGTAGTTTCATATGGGGCCAACTTCAAAATAATTTTTAATTACACAAACGAGCTGAGCGAGCCGTTACCACCTCAAACTATACAGAACATACTGCTCCCCATATTTGTTAAACTAGGTATCTGAGATATTTTCAAAGTTAGTGCAATGCAATTTGCTGAATTCATGTTTATTGTAATAACCAGCTATTGCCTCTGATGTTTCTCAGTTTGTTTCCTACGAGCATGGTCAATTCACACGAATAACAAACTGTTATTGATCACATTGCCACTGTCGTACTAATCTTAAGCAGTTTACAATACTACACCAAGATCCTGAGATTTGGGATTCTTTCCCACTATTGATCCGTGGTTCGACTAATTTCTCTATATTTTTAATGAAATGAGTTTGAATTAGCTAAGCAAAACATCCACAACTTAATTACAAACATATTGACAATCGAGGCGGCCTCCCCCCTACAAGCCTGGTGGTTTCTTGGAGGTCCGTGCTCGCCGTATCACACTGTCGAATTTTTTGGAATATTACTTCTGAACTGGCTGATAATTGATGATGATGACTAAGTCAAAAACGTAGCGCTCTAACAGTAAAGACCTTAGGCAGTCAGGACGGCAACGCCGTGAAAGATGACAATTTAAAAGGAATTTGTATTTTTAGTTAGAATTTCGCGAATAGCTGGATGTGTTTACTTTCTCTTTGTCCTCCACACTTCAACTTCAGCATAATGTATGTCAGCAGCGTTGAACTCCATAGGGAAACTTAATTTTCCGTCGCGGTTTCCGCTCTTAGACCTTGCAAATTCTGGTGATTTCACTTTGTTGTTTTGCAAAAGACGGCTATGAAATGTACGAAGTCTTACAACGCACTGCGCTACAGTTCTGCTCATTAGATCTTTAATTTTGCCTCGTCCTCGTTGCCGTCGCGGTTGCTTCTGGTCTTAAGCATAAAATCGGTACGGTTTGCGAGCATTTTTTCTAAAACGTGATTGTACTTATGTTCTCTAGTTCAGCGCTATTCGTGCTAAAACTCAGATGTGACGGTCAGTTGTCCGTCTCAGAAGAAAGGTTGTGTGAAGTCATTTATGCGGTTAAACAAATACCTCACCGTGAATAGACACATTCAAACACTTTTGAAAGCGACGACAACAACGATAAACTTCTATGCTAAAGTAACTGGTTGCCTGAAAATTTTCTGGGTGTGTTTTCAAAAGAAGGAACGGTGATTGTAATGCCTACCAAGAAACATTTGTATCAAATTAAACCGGTTATATTTGTTTTGCTCTTTCCCAGGAAGGAGCTTGGGCCTACCAGAGACTGACGGTCCTTGAAGTACGTACAATTTTCAAAAAATAATGACACGGTAAACAAACTTTTGATAATCCCACCTGATGAGAGGAAAACCACTTCGCCTTTTATTATCATAGATTAAATCTCGTTGTGCTACAGAGTGGCGGATATAGTATCCAGCTACCGTTTGCGGGACCCACAGTAAGCAAAATGACGAACATGAGTCACAAATAACTGGCAGACGGAGTTTTCGTCAAATAACTGGCATAGAAGAAGCCATAGTCATACAAATTGTTACCTTAAGAAAAAAGCCACCCTCACTTTAACGACTCCTCGATGCTTTCGACAATGTCGATCATAGCTGTATGCAGGACACGTGACGCACACGAACCGGGCTTTAGCTTTTGTAATCATAGCCTTCCCTGAGACTCAGTGGTTAAGCATCAGAGTGCGGAATCCGAAGTTTTGGGGTTTTAGAGTTTTAGAGTTTTACCTGTTCCACGCATTTTCCTTTCTTTCTTTCAAAAGAACGACGTAACTAGAAGCTCCAAAACACCTCATTTTACAAATTCTTCAAATATTGCATTTACATTTAAGTAAAAGGAATTGGATTTCGAGTCTTAAAACTGAAACGCCAAAATCGAAATGTTGGTTTGCCTTCCACCATACATTTATTTGCATGTTGATTCTGAGATTTAATCAATGAGTATTCCCTAGGTGATAGTTTTTTTTATTCTCATCTGGCGGTTGAAAAAGCTATTGAGATCTTTCAAGATCTAAACTTTTAGTCGGAATACTTGGAAGGAAAAAGATTTAATTTAGACCGAAATGCCTGCTGTTGGTTGAGCGTTGAGTCACTTAATGCATGAGAGGAAAAATTATCTCACACGAATATTTCAAGAAAACAAAGCGAAAAAGGCAAACATGTTGCAGCAAAAAAAAAAAATAATAATAACAAATTACGAAACAGGATGTCAAGGCAACATTTAGCGCATCGCCTTTCTCCTAGTAATGTTCCTTTGTAAATTGCGGTGGCGTTCAGTGTTTCACAAAGCATATAACCTCAAGGAGAGGACACGGAAATCGTCAATATAGAGAAGGGAAAAGCGACACTAAAAACTTCATGCAATTACCTGTTGCCCTCTCCTCGCCTAAAGTCAAGCCTCAAATCTGAGAAGTTTTTTCTTATGCTCGATCAGTCCGGCAGTACTATTGCAGTAAAAAGTGTTCTAGTTACTAAACCTTTCACGTAACATTCTCCTTTTCTGTAAAACTACAGTGGCGTGATTTAAATCAACATCTTTTCAATAAAATTTCTTTTTTTAGCATTGACTGATTCGTGCTGACGTCAATCAAGACACCTGGTTATGAATAAATTTATCATGAAGTCGACATTTTTACGGCAAGACCTTTCGTAAAGGTTAATTTCTAAGTTGCAGGAATTCTCCTTATCGAACTAAAATTTAACACGCAACATGATGATGGGACGTTTTGAAAATACACCACGAAAGTACGTTTCTTACTCCAACGAGAGAAGCGGCCTTCGGGGAATCCCTTTTTTTTAGGATCATGCACGACAATAGTGTTAACCGACTTTTTTCTTGTGGTTGGAAATTTTACCAGAGGGACACAATCTCTTCTGCACTTGAAGTATAGCGTTCGATAACAGCTGATCTTTTGTTTAAATCAGGCGTTTTTGCTTTCAGAAAAGTAGCGCTCTCTTCTTGCTCAGTTCAATTTACCTGTATTTTATTTTTCTTTTATTCCGTCTTTGTCCCGGGGCCAAAGTTCTTTGAGTTGTGCTTTTCAGGTACCGCTGATTGACGTCATGAAAATCTAATTATAGTCACTAGCGACAATTCAACACGATGTTTTTCGCTTCCGAAGTTATGCGTTTGAAAGTTCTTCCTTATCACAGCAGGACACGCCGGCAAAGCCATGTGCATGACAAGCTGTGAATATCTTTAGAATACAAAAGCCTAGTATAAATGTAGTAATTTCTATTTACGTCAATCATTATAGTAAGAATAAGGAAAAGCAACTTGAAAATACTGTAAGTGTTGAAGGTTTTCTTTGTTGGTTAACTTCTCATTTTCGTCCTTCCATTAAACCTTTTAATTGCTCGTTTTGGCTCTTCTATTGAAATGAAATTCTGTAAGTTTTATAGAGATTCTGCACCAAGGTAAAGCCTCTTTTCAAATCCGAGACACGTATTTGATTTCTTTTGTTTGCACTCTGGTATTTTCTTAGTAATTCCCTTTAGCTTTCAGATAATTTTACGATCCATCCGTTAAATTTTAAGAAAGGCTAGATTCGTTCAAGAACAATCATTTATATTTCAGATCAGTCTCACAAATACATAAAGGACCAACATGGTTCCTCATTGCTTCAAAATCAGATAAACACGAGGGTGGTGACTCTGTCGTATAGATACCCGGTATCGTGACTATTGAGCGGGTTTAAATTTTTCGCACGGTTTTTCATTGATCCGCCGTGAAAACTTTTTCCCGAAGAAAAAAAGTTCGCAAAAGTTTACAATAAATGATAAATTTACAACATATGTAACGCTTATTGCAAGCCTCTGAGCGCTTTACCCAATGAAAGAGAGAGAAACAAATAATTCCAAGAAATATAAAGTGCTTGAAATTTCCAACTAGCAGGAGGCAGATCAATTCATTGGCCATTTACACAGCGCAGCCGAAGAGATGAACTCGGGCCGGGGCAACTGGGAACAAATCCCGTGAGTAACAGGGCGGAGGACTTGAACCCGTCACCAGATTACAAATCCAACGCTTTAACCGCTCGGCCACGCCACCTCCTTTGTTAGCTGCCTTAAATCTAATAAAAACCTTGGGCTTCAGATGTGAGACGGTCGGTACAAGAGCTTTCATCGCGAACTAAACTTCACGAAGATTATAAAGCCAATAAGTAGAACTGGAAATATAACTAAAAAATATTGAAACATCACCTTTCTTTCCTTGTTAATTTTTGGCCGCTTGGACAGAAAAGCCCAAAGGTGGGTCACTAGTAAAACACGAAAAGTCATCAAACCGTGAAGCACAACTACCGCGCAAATTCAAAAATTTTAACTTAAACACTTTCAATGATTTTCCTTAAAGAATGAAGGTTTCCTTAACCAGTTTTCGGGTGATACGCTAATTTGGGCACGCCTTACTTTCTACAAAATTGAAATTTCCAAACTCAAATCTGTATCTACATGTCAATGAGTCGGTAAAGTCTTAAAGGGGAACTGAAGCCTAAAATTGGTATATTGTTTGCATTCATTTCTAGTTAGCTTTAGAGGAGTAAGATAAAGTGTCGATATTCATTTTCGTTCACTTCTTGTTTTTTACGAGAAAATTCGATTTGAAGTTGCCTTTTTCCCGCTTTTGGGGCTGTAAGACCGTCGGCTCAAAATAGGTCAGCAGTGGTCGTTTATGACGTCAGTGGTGGGAACCAACTTAAGAAAAACAACTGTTACTATTTCATTTTCGTAGTTAACCGTCATTACAGATCACGCAACTTCGATAACTCCATAACCAAACCAAATTTCTGTAGGAAGAGTACGGGTTTATTATCTTTCTTCCCCACCAGTGACACGTAAGAGCGAGCTAAAATGACCGCTGACATCGCTTTTCTGAGCCGCCGTACTACGAGGCCAAAATACCACTTTAAACTATTTTTCCGAGGCGAAGTTGGGCCCAAAGACTGGAAAAAACCCTCGAACATTGCTATTTGAACTATAAGCTGCAATTTAAAAATGGTTCATTTTTAGGCTTCGGTTCCTCTTTAAATGGCATCACACCAACATCATTAAAAATAATGAAAAATTATTCCATGAGTGGGGATATAGGATAGTCAATGGCCAATAAGGAGCTTAGCGCCGAGTTGGCCATAACCAATCTCGTATCCAACAAGTGCGAATGGAATAATTGTTCTATCAAATTTCTTTAAATCCTGACAATTTGGACATTTGGAACTTTTTTCAGCTCGGCAACAGTTGGCGTAATGCATTTCCAAAGAAGGTGACTCAGAGTACGAGCTGAGTGAACCAATCAGAATGCCTATTTAAAATAATTGGTTAAACTTGTTTTAACAAGAGCAACTGATTTAGAATTCATAATGTCTGCCGGAAGTTCTGCCGGTTCGGAAGGTAAAGAATTCCACTCACTTCTATCTAGGGAAAAAAAAACAAAGCTTAAAATAGTTTGGACATTTGGAACTTTTTTTTGGAAGTTCTGCCGGTTCAGAAGGTAAAGAATTCCACTCACTTCTATCTAGGGAAAAAAAAACAAAGCTTAAAATATCTTTACTAGCTTTTAGTATTATAAGTTTGAATTTACGGCTTCTATATGTTCTGGTCTTTCTATGAGACAATCAATATTTTTCTGTTTTAATGTTTGTAAGATTATCACTCATTTTATACATTGTGTTCCTCTGTTCTTCATTCGTCTTGTTTCTAGCGTACCCCATCCTAGTTCTCGGTTGTATTTCTGAAGACAGAAACCAGCTACTTTTCTCTGGAATCCTCTCATAGCAACATTTTTTTAATGTAATGCGAGTCCCTAGAGGCAATTGCGTACCCTAGGTAATAGCATGAGTCTAGCATAAGCAGTTTCTTTTACTTTCTTGGGGCAATTCCAGAGGATTCGTTTAATTAATCAAGCCTAAGGTTTTATTTGCTTTACTTCAGATTGATGAGACATGTTGTGACCATTTCAATTTATTGACAAATGCTTTTCTGCAGAAACAATCCTTCCTCGTTTACTGGGTATCTGAGTGGAGGAACTAGTGGGCCCTGGAACCGAGGTTGGAAAAAATTTTGTACGATCATCACGCAACAAGGAGCTTTGCGTGACAATAATGCAAAAGTTGCTATGGCGATCGACTTACACGGGTGTGACAAGAAATTCTAGGTTCTATCACGCTTTCTAACGACAGTGGAATAAGTAACACGAATATCTTTCAAATTTGAGGGCTTCGTATTAAACATTTGCAAATACCAAACTTCGCCTTTCCCTAACGAATGCGTAACGGACGGTCACGATCATACAGTGTATGCCTCATTTGAGTCATTACCATTCAATTGTTTCAAGAATATTACTTCAAATCACCTGCCCGTTACTATGGGACAAGATCCATTTATGCGAAAAAAAAAAAAGCAAGTACTTTATATAATAAGAAATCAATCGTCAACGTGTCTGAAGCAAAAGAGCACATCACTCGGGTGGCGTTTGTGACGCGGCCAAAACACCATCGCCGTAGTGGACAAGTTGCGAAAAACTTAAGGGTTGATGCGAGGTTGTTTTACTTCGTTACGACGTCGATGCATGCTTTGCAAACATGTTTGTAACGATTTATTACGGAGATCAGAAGTCGTTGCTTGTCAATCCAAGCTGTTCCGTGGTAAATCTACTGAACTCGATAAAAGAGCGCTGCGGTTATGGCGATAGTGACAGAGTTCTGGACTTGAGCGACGAAACAGGTAAATTATCAGAATGGCTTTGGCTGAAGGTTTTACAGTAAACAATCTTAGACGGCAAGATGAAGCGAATTCAATAGAGCTTTTAAGCATCGCCGGATAGACATACATAATGAATATCTGATTTAATTCAAATTCAAATAAGGAAGCGTTTAGATGAATATTTCCAATTAGAGCAGCGAGGAGGTTAATTGGAAATGCGCCAAAACCGACAGTCGTTCAATTTTTTTTTCTTTGGGTTAGGCAGCAACAAGTTGGCTCACTTTGAATTAAAAACCGTGAGGTAATTTGAGCAAAAAGAACTATAACTTTAAAATGACCTCGGACTTAATAACAGCGTTAGATCAATTCTGATCCTACAAAAACAGGATTCTAAGCAGACGTCATGGTAAATCACTGTTCATTTTTTCCAAAAAAATGAAGACTGACATAGAAGCGGAAAATTAAAAGGATCCCTTTCGATTACGAAGAGACTCTGTGGATTTATACAGACAACATAAATATCAGGTTTTGAATTTCGCCTTCAATGCAATTACTGAAGCATGTGACGAATGTGCGGTTTTCTTGTTAGGGAAATGCAAGTAGTAATGTCATTGTTCTCACGAGCTGTTTTTAGAAGCTTTTAAATGTTAACCAGAGGGTTCGACAGAATAACATCGCTAGCTTTTATGGTATATCAACCTGAAAACAAGAAGCCATGAAAACATTTGCACTCCGCCAAAAAAGCTTGTTTTTTCTTTCATTCCGTGTCGTGAAGAAAAAAAAAGACGGTCCAAAGCGAGAGAGAATTATGGACTTCTTTACATGATACGGGCTAATCTTTGTAAGGAATGGAAAATCTTGTTTATTTTCTAAGAACGATCTTCGTAGATCCGTAAAGTTGCCATGGAGGCGTGTATTTCCACCCTGTAAGAGTTCCGCAGAGTGCAACAACTCCATGCTTAACATCGCAAAGCAACCTTGCCAAAATAACAATCAAATGAAATTATAATTACTTGAAACTAAGATGGACAACATAAGAACTAAGTAGTTTGCGAAAAAAATCGCAAATAGCAGATCCAAGAGGCTTTAGTGTGATTAATAATGTCAATAAGGGCCCAAAGACTTTCCATTACTGCTTTAAGTTTAAGCTACTTGTATTTTTTTTCCTTAGGTATTGTAACAGACTTGGCAATCTTTCAACTGCTTTCACAATAATTTTTCTGTAATCACTATACAAACAAACCAAATAAACGGGGCGCGAAAGAGGGGATTATGTATGAAAAGGAGAAAAAAATCCAGGATTATCCGGCTACAATAATAACCAATTATTTCTCAAGGCACTTTCAGCGACGAAAAGCAGACTCAACAATTAACGGTTAATGGTTCTGGCTAATATCAGCGAATAGCAGAAGTGGCAATTAAAAGCTTCAGAATAAATGCACGAATTAGCATGATGGCTTTGAGTCAAGTAATCGTAAAAGGCAAGATAAAAGAATTCACCGCACGTTTACAACTCACCAGCTTGATGGAAAGACACACACATTGAATCAAAACAAGAGAAAATCATAATTTTCTCTTGATCACAACTTAATCTCAAATAAAATCATTCATAGAATGAGTCATAAAAAAAAGCCGCAAATAAGCCTACGTCCAAACTACACCACAGAAATTTGAAAAAGGAAACTCTATTTCTACTGTTTAGCGGGCCTCTCGTCCAAACCGAAAACAAGACCGCTGACATGCATCACTGCTCTTTGCACCTTTTGGCGACAAAAAGCACATGCGAATACAATCTTCCCGGCACAGGACTGGAGTTGATAAGAGCATGTTTTCGATGAAGTGTCGAAAAACCAAACCCAAGGTAATCACAACTACTAATCACAACCAAGGTTAACATCATTAACCACTGAAAACTCAAAGTTAAAACTGGCAACCCGCTTGAAGCACGGAAAAACGCCACTGACCAAGTGGGATTGGTTTTAGTTTTGCATTTGATTGGTTGAGAGACTGGCGCGAGTTTTCTGGCCGACCACAGAGCTAAGTAAAGCAAAACCAGATCAATTCTGGGGCCCGGAAGAAACAAAATGGACTGGTGAGGGTATTGAACTCTACCTCTATTCCTTACAACTGCTCTTCTATTCCTTACAATTTTATTTGAAAATATGGCTTCGGGCAAAACGTACCGGGACTTTCCAGAAAGGGAGCCCTGGATCACTTTCGATACAACTGAAAACTGCCCTAATTAAACTCTAAAATGTTAACAATTTATGTTGACAAATCTTCCGAGCACAAAACATTTTAATCTGTTTTACGCAAACTTATTCCGGTGACAACGTTTCCCAATGAGTCATGCAATAATCAAAAGTCCAATTATCTAAGTCTCGCTGAATACGTCTCAAAATATTTTCTTGTTTCTATTTATACCAGGACTAGTCTTAGATCTCAGCAGCCACAAAAACGATTACGCTAGCAAGTATCTCGCATCCAAAGGCTTCTACGTTCTGGTAGAGAAACGGACCATAACATCACCTTCCAATGACCCAAACGAATCGAGGCTCCCGCAGGAAGTCCAATATGTACCCCTGCTTCTAAGACCCAACGAAACATTTCAAGGTTATAAAGCTAGAGTGGCTGAGAGGAACATGGGTCGAGATGAAATATCACAGACGAGCAGAAACACAGCAAGCAGAGGTAAACGAGGGAGACCGAGAGTACGAAAGAGTGTAGTAGAAGCAAGTTAGCGCACGAGAACAGATTCCTTTGACAGAGTCCATCTCTGTTTACCCTTGTAGTAACAATTCAAGTTAGATGTTCTTTGAGAGGTATCAGGTTCTTTATAAGATTAAAATTGTAAATTAATAAGGATAAAAGTGTAACTTGAGTTTAAAAACCTATTTTTAATTACAAAAAAAAAAGTACAACATGTATTTGTAAATAACGTGAAATCCCTAAGTTAAATTGTAATGTAATTAGCGTAAGGACCTTCCTTGTAATTTGCTTGTTTCGCAGTCATTACTGTAGCTTATTCTTAAAAGAAAGAAGAAAAGAAAACCTTTCTAGGGAACATGTAGTGGTCTAGAATTGGGCTACAAAATCAAAAACTTAACAAAAAGTTTCCTGAGCCGAAAAGGGGGGGGGGGGGCGGCGGGGGGGGGAGGGAGGGAGTAAGCAACCCAATGAGATTTTTACACTCTAACGTCAAAAAGCATATTCTCCGTAGTCTTCTATATGCATTTCTTGTGGTATTTACAGAGCTTCAACAGTTGGTGATTACTTCCTTTGTTCTCGTGACGTCAATGCTTGATTCAGGAATGATATTGTGAGGACAAATTAGATGTAAGTGACCCTGGAGCAACACGGTCGGGAAGACCTCTCGAGAGGTCATCATGTTCAACTCTTGTACAAGATAATTCACTTTACTATTGCCTCTCTCTACCCAGGAGTATAGATGGTTACCGACTCCACCCAGTATAGGTGCATACCGTAACAATTTCAGGGAAATTTTACGGCTCTCAATCTCGTCCAAGAAGAGCACCAACATTCTTAACTGTTTCATGTTACAGAAACCGTGATTTGGACTTCTAGAATTGTGTAACTTTTTCTTTAGGTATTATAGAAGTACTATGCCAGCTTCATTACAGTTCAGCATTACAATCTAGAACTCCACAACTTGAAGCAGGCACGGGAGGTGAATCATGGAGTAAGCATCGTGCTTTCGCTGTCGAGTCCCGATTTACACGCGCGTGACCCACGCGAGACGTGCGCTAACACACCCTGCGTCCAAAATCCTTTTTTTTTGGTTCAAATCGACGGCAGCTTGGCAAACCTCGATCTCTCCAATCCACAAAGATTCTTCCTTCCCTTATCTACCTTTGTTTATTCAAGAGGTTTCTAAAAAGGATTCTAGGGTAATGATATCTGTCGGGAAGTCATCTTTTAAGATGATTCCACGCTCTCGGTTGCAATCCAGTTCATCGATGAAACCAAACCAGTAAATCACCATGCCTGGACCAAATCTGCGAAATTAAACCAGACAAATAATACCTCATTACTGCGCTGCGGTTTGTACACAAAAGTTTGGCCCACATGTTCTAGGTCCATCATCTGCAATGTGTTTTAGAGCAGTTTTCACGCGCAAATTTTCTAGATTACCGGCAATCACAGAGCAAAGTAGAGCAAAACCAAAGCATTCCAGGATCACTTTGATACTTGATTGAAAACTAATCTAATTTTTCTCCAATCAGAGTTCGAATTGAATTCTCCCGACTTCTTGGAAGAAATTAAAAGAAGTGCTGAAAAAAGGGGGCTATCAATCCGCACGATGGCGATACTGCACCGCTATGGGAGATGGATACAGAACTATCTTTTACACTCACAAGAATACGGTGGGAGAGGTAGAGCGGAATTTGGTGTAGCAGGGGTTTCAATAACTTATTCCATAAGTCGCTGCCGATAGTCTAACGTTCTCTTTATATATCACGGTCTCTTGGTTAGGTGCAATCTAAAGTTACCTTCAAGTTTTCAAGTTTGTCATTTACAATCCTTACTCAGTATTCTCCGCTATCCATAAACATTTCCCATTCTCACCTTGTCTGTGATCGTCTCTTAACGTCCCGTAACTGGTTACAAAAGAACGTCGAAAAATAATCGGCCAAAACACCACCAGAGCCTTACACGGGTTTTACAAACTGCCAACAAAAATACCCAATACGCGACTTTCCAACAGAACCTGCCACGCGCACAGCTGCCACACACAAGATGTTAAAATGTCTGAGCACACACATTACGCTAGTCCAGTGCCTCCTTCGCAGTCTCTTTAGGATTTTCCTATCTCCACGAGTTTATATTTAACTTCTAGGCTTTCCAAAGTGAATAAAGTTTTGCGCGAGACGAAATAGACACAAACCAACAAGAAGAATCGAAAACAAACTAACAAAAACAGTGAAGGATCGCGACGTACGTCTTCTAACGTCCATCGTTTTACCTGTTCCAGTAACTCCAGAACTGATCTTTCAAATACGTCTGGTGGTTGTACTCATCGCCAAACGAAGCTTTGCTTTCAATCCAATTAATCACGCAACCGTCTACAGCTGAAAATAAGACACGAAGAAAGGGAGTAAATTTCTAAACAAAACAGCGCTTTAGAAACTCTTTGTGGTGGCATATTTCCATCGTCAACTCAGTTGATAATGAATAACTATTCGCCGAAGTGGAGGTGGCGCTAGCCTCCAACACTGAGGTAAATAGTTGTTTTCCTACATTCTAAAACAGCGAGATAATATAGCACAAAAAGATGATTTTCATTCACATATTCCTGCAACGGCTACACTTTTTTCAGTCGCAAATCATGCGCGAGTTGCTCAGAAGTGAATAGCAAAGGATATTCGGAGCTTGAGTAGTCAACACCCACTTTCAGACAAATTTCACCCTCAAAAAAGGCGCACAATGGCTGAACACAAGGCAACAAAAACTTAAAAACCAAAATTAACCAAAGCAACACGACAGACGATTCTCCTTGCAGATTTTCTTTTTGGGCATCTTACATGAGCGATCTTGTCCTTTGAAACTCCGAGTTATGCCGAGTGGACTGGCCGTAAAGAGTTTCATACGCGGAGGATTTTCTAATATCCCCATTTTTGGTCACTTGGTGGTAAAGGAAACAGAATTTTTGCCATCCTAAATTTACCAGCATTTTATTTTACCCTTTTCGTTCGGCGTGTACTGGTAAAGCAACAGACGAAACGCAGATAACGAAGTTGCGATTGGTTTTGTACATACCGATAGGAATTTCCAGTTTGCAGTCCGGTGTTTTGTCGTATCCACGACTTCTCAAGTCATCTTCACCTACACAACGAAAGGAAGAGGAAATTATCAGGAAAATCCGTCTCTCTCTCAGATATGTCATACAACTGAGCTCCACAAGGACTGTGTGACATTCCGAAGAAGACTGCGAGGCAAAATACCCAGTGATCGGCATGATGTTTAGGTACTTGACGAAATTGGCCTTCAGTTGTTAAAAAAAGTGTCTTTTTTTTTCATTTACTTTTTGATTTATTGCAAGCTCTCTTGTACGGGTATTTTTAAGATGGAAAGGCACAAAAAGTCTTTTCATTGCAACACCTGTAGGGTATCACACTCGTCAAACAAGGGCGAATAGTTTACTTAAACATGCACTAGGTGTCCTGCTATTTGCATTGAGAGAGCCAGAACAGTGAAAATAAACGAAACGCAAGAACAGTTTGTGATCCTTGCCCTGGAAAAATTGTATGTTAAGTAATTTTCAATTAATTCTCCCCAATCATCTAAGTCCTGAGACCCTTAATGAAAGTTCGGTCTCAGGCCCAAGCCCTCGACTCCCTTCACGGTTACAAGCCGTTCGACCATTTGAGTTGACTGGGAAGCGGAGTTGGAGCACGAAACCCTGAAAACAACGAGAATAATGGAAAGAGTAATGAGAAATTAGCTGTGGACTTTCCACGAGGTGACTCTTCTTGTCCTCTGTCTCCGGATCGAATTGAAATTTGGAAGGTTGTTTTCTTTTTGCGGGGTAGGAAACTGGAGCAAGGGCGAGAACCAACGACAAACTCAACCTACATGCGACACCATATCCGGGAATCGAAACCAGGCCCCGCTCACCTAGTATCATCAGTGATACTTCGTATATCTGTACCTGTTTACATTTCAATATCTCCACTTTTAGATTAATCTATCACTCACCAAGGAACTGAATGCCTCGATTTTCAAGTCTCTCTCGTAGAATTAACTCGTACTCGTAACCGACAGAACTGTCAATAAGTTAAGGGAAACTCCAGGAAACGCAGCACACCTTACTAATTAAAAAGTCTTGTCCCTGACAAAGACTGAAACTTAAGTACTCTAAATACATGTATTTTACATTCAAACTTCGTTAAATTACACGGAGAGCAACTTCAAATGCCATCTTTCATTCCCGCTTTTCTTTGTCTCCTAACATCTTAAGGATACCGTTTGATGTTGTCCACCAAGGGCCCGTAGTTTGGATCATTCAGTATACACTGGAAAACAAAGTGAGAGGCATAAGGTAAATACGTTGTTTAGTCTTTGTTTTAAAGTAAAACTCTACATGAATTCAACACACGGGCATTAGTATATGTGCAACGATATAATCGTGCGAATGAATAAAAGGGGGGTAAGTTTCTAAAGAAACTGTGGTGCTGCGTCGGTGGGGGAGTAGAAGAACAATTTGGTTTTATCAACTGAGTCGATGACGTAAATTAGCCACCGTAGAGAGTTTCTAAAACTGACTTGTAGAGCTTAGCCCTTCGTCCGAGGTGCCAATGCTCAAATACTTGAAAAAGCTTTGTCTTGAGTTTTCATTTTTCACTATTTTTGTTTCCTTCTACAAATTTCTATGAACGTTTCAATTTGCTTTCGCTTATTTTTTTGTTTTTCTTTGAAATTTTGCGCGGGAAACTGGCGCGTGGCCGGCCAGGATGGATCCCCACGCGCATGCCCGACATTTGACTGCTGTATTGTTTATGGTATCCTACCTGGTGCACCTCAGTAGCTAGTGTCTTGTCCTCTATGAGAGACAGAGGATCTTTCATCATCTGGCTCACGACACCTCTTGGAGCTGAGAAAGAACAGAAAAAAGTAAACTTTCCTGTAAGTTCTAGGTGCGACATTTTTTCTTATTGATTTTTTTTCTTTTTGCGTGTTTGGAGTTCATCTACTTAAGTCTTTTTCTCTTTGTAATTACACTTGTTTCATTAGCGCTTTTCTTTGTCATTCCGTTGCTGCCTTATGTCGCTCTGTGCTGCCTGCAAACTTTATCATGTGATATAACTGTTTTCTCGTTTTCTCAAAGCACAGTTTAGTAATGTTTCTGTCGCCGTCACAGTGTAAGTACTTTATGGTCCTCTTTCCGCCGTGTTGTTTGTTATTTCTTTCAGTTGTCTATTGTGCAACTATTGCAACCGTTTTCTATTTTCTTTAGTTTCAACCACCGTCAGCTAATCAGGATTAAAGTGAATAACGGATAGAGCGCTGAACTGTTGTGCGGGAGGTCGAGGGTTCGAGCCCCGGCCGGACCCACACTCAAGGTCTTAAAATAATTGAGAATAGTATGCTACCTTTTTATAACATCAAGAAATGGTTAGATATTCTAGTCTTCTCGGATAGGGACAAATAAATGGAGGTCCCGTCTCCTGCAGGGTTAGGGGTAGGAGACGTTAATTTCTCACGCACGAGATTACTGTGTGATGAATGTCCTCCCCTGGGGTGGGATGGGTGGGTTTCCACATTTGCATTTAAACGAGCTATAGCTCATATGCGATATGTGGTTAAATAAAATTACTTACTTACTTAATTATATTTATATGAAAGACGCAGAGTTGTTAATTTCCGAGCCACAGACCTCAGATTTCGCCTAATTGCAGTAACACTTTCCCATGACTAAAAAATCCAAGTCACGGACATGAGGATCAAAGTTTCAGGGCTAAGGTTTCATCAACCCATCGCATCAATAAGCATATTCTCCATAGAATTACGGTCATTTCGCCCCCCGTCACTTCGCTCCAAGAGCGAATTTACTTTTGTATGGAGCGAAGTGACTTTGATTATGGAGCCAACTGACTTTTGGTTGGAGCGAAGTGACTGGGGGCGAAATGACCATGGAGTGAAGTGACCAGATACCTCTCCCATACTTGCTCCCTATATTTCCTAAGGTACTGACGAGGGGAACTTGTTTAACAATCAACAGATTCATTAGTTGGTGGTGATTTCTGTTATTCTTGCGACTGCAATGTTTGATTTAGGGTGATATTGTGAGAAGAAATTGGGTGCTAGTCACTCCTAGAGGTAAGAAGGCAAAACACGGTTTATATATACTGTCAGAAACAAAACGCTGCACTTACGATTTTGTCCCTCGTAACAAGTGTGAGATAGATGTCTTTCAAGCACTATTCTTGCCAGAAGAGAATGTGATAAATCAACCTGATGTTTTGAAAAAACAAAGCTCAACCTCCTCAGGAAAGAATGGAAATATTGGAAAACAAAAAAAAAAGACACGAGTATGATGTAAATAGACACTTTCTCCATCATTGGCAAGTTCTAGATGCCACTTTGTGGACAGTTTTTGGCAACAGTACCATGTTCATAACATATGTTGTATCTTTAGATTCTGAAACAATGGGAATAATGATAATAATGGGAATTTTTAACACAGACATTTGAAAATCAAGAGCTACTTTAGTTGGTGATCATTTCCTCTCTTCTTGTGAGCTTAATGTTGGATTCAGAGGGGATATTGTAAGTAGAAATTAGATGCGAGTTACCCTTGTTAATTTGATATGTATAGATACCCGTACCTCTTCTGCAATCCTTAACAATACAGGCTCTCCTGAGTCTTGAGATACACCTGACAAATATCTAACAATTGAAACATTTTAGAAGAAAAAATGAGGTTTAACTTGAAACAATAACTGATACATCAAAGATGATGAGGTAAATTACTGTACCTTTCCAGACATAAAACTAAGAATGGAACTTATTATTAGAAAAACAAGGCATGTTAGAGAGCTCTGGGCAAGGATGCTTCCTTATTTACAGCTGTGGATGCAAGTAGGCGGCAGTTTTGCCACCTTTAACTTTACCCTTATACTACTAGATCTTATTGGTAATTCTCCTTACCGTCTGCCACACAGTTCTTATGGTATTAGTTCTGGGAATTTTGTTTTGGATCAACTAATAATCCCCTAATTCGTACTATTCTTTATTATCCAACTACACTTAGACGAGTACAAATAATGCCACAGACAAGTACAAATATCATGCCGTACTTGTACTCATCTATTATACAGTACCAGTTAAACAGGTTTTCTTGCATTGCACAAGCGAAGAATTGGATTGTAGTTATGAAAAAAAAAAATGGCGGACAATTTGAATCATATTTCCAATGACGAAGAGTCAGAATGGCTGGCAAATATAGATCCAAGTTTATTAGATGAATCGAACAAAGAAAAACAGCTTGACGACCAGAAAATTTCTTCATTTAATGGAGAAAATAGAAACAGCAACACAACGCGCCAATTCCGTTCTGCTTTACATACTTCTGTCACGCACTCCCCGTAAATAAATATCCGCAAAATTCGCCCACACTGAAATAACAGTTTGGCGTGTTGGATAATAAATAACTTATTAGACGTTTTGTTGGGTAGTATCAATGAGTATTTTTACTCGTTATTTGTATTTTGACTCGCCCTACGGGTTCGTCAAAATACGGCACAACTCATAAAAATACTCAGCGATATTACACAACAAAACATCTAATAAGATATATTTATCCTCATCATTTCTCTTCAGGATATTTTATTGATAACTTGTAAGGAGAAATTCTGTCTTGGTCACTTATGGGAGTAAAGAAGAATTTCTTCACAGAGCAGCCAGTCATTTTGAGGAAGTATCTATTAGTTATAACAGGGGGCAAGCTGCTTTTGAAAACCCTTAATCATACAGGCTCTCTTCAGAAGAACCATTTCAGGTACCTTGCAAAATATTTACAAATACTTCACTGTCCTGAAAGCACTATATATCTAACACTTTGCCGAGTATTCACATTTTGCTCTAAAAACACAATAAATGGGTTGTAAAATATATCTTCAGCCACACCTCTTGTAATAGGTCTCCATCACATCTGGCTTATGATGCTTGTGGTGGTTTTTTCTTGTCTTTTTCTGTAACAGTAAACCGCCAAGAAAAAAATACATTCAGACAAAAAATTCAACAACTGGTACTGAAGATGATAGAAATATCTTTATGACAGTTGATGGATGATAAACAGCTACTCAGTGATTAAACATTGTTTTCTACTAAGGGTTTAGGTTACAAAATACAAAAATCAACTGATAGTGACAGTTTACCACTGAACCATACAATACCATTAAAAGAGACTTAAAAAAAGTGTTAACAGTGCAAATATTGGAATGTCGCCAGGTAAGGAAAGGAGTAACAGGCCAATCCAGCTTAAGATTACTAAGCCTTGTGCAGCGACTCACAGTTACATAGTTTTAGGCTTTGTGGTTTTCTCACATGTCCTGATATCTAGTGGGATTAGTAATGACAAAATGAGCATGCAAATAATTATAGAGACTATTACATGCAATGTGTGCACAAGTGATTTTTATTTACAAGTTGCAATATATAATAATAAATAATAATAAATAATAATAATAATAACAATAAAAACCCAAAAAGTGAGTGCAGCCAACAAGAGATTTTTTTTTTGCATCCCAACAAGTGAAAAAAAATTGTTCAAGCACATTCCATGGTGCGATGTTTTCATTTCATTATCATACATACTGAGATTTTACCTTACTGACTGACATGTTTCAAAGATTGGAAGCAAATGACTGAAAATAGATTGTTCACCCAATCAAAGACATGAATGATATAACATCACAGTGTAAATCTCAGTACGTATGATATAAAATTCTGATGATCATTCTGCTTTTTCAGGTTTAACAGCAAAGAGTGATATTGTTTGATGTACCACTGTTGACAAACATTCCAGAAGGTGAAAGAGTTTCAGGTTGATTCTACAGCATGGGAATGGTCTTGTAGTGTTTTTTCTCTCTCATCTTCCATGTGCAAGGGTCAGATCACACTGTATCTACTGATGTTTCCATACAGAGCTAAGCTTTAGACTCTTAGAAATACCAATAATTTAATAATTAAATAAATAATAATTAAATAATTAAATAATAATTAAATAATTAAATAATAATTAAATAATTTAATAATTTAATAATTTCTTGTAGTGTTTTTTCTCTCTCATCTTCCATGTACAAGGGTTAGATCACACTGTATCTACTGATGTTTCCATACAGAGCTAAGCTTTAGACTCTTAGAAATACCAATAATTTATCTTCTTGCAACACAGGATATCAGATATAGGTCCCCCAAGGATAACTACTCATTTGTTATAAGACTTACCTGATAATCTTGTGAGTATATACTAACTAGAGTGTTATATGTCACACTAAAAGAAAAAAGAAACAGAAAGAATCTTTGTAAAACATGTGATACCATTTCACAGTGTAGAGTAGTGTGTATTATTGGGGACTTAAAAGTTTTTGTATGACTGAAAACCTTGGGGTATACTGGAATTTATGTGGATAATTCAAAACAGAGGGCTCTCCCAACAATTCTTGATAAGGGTGTGTTATTCACCTCTTCACTGAAATCCTGTCCCTATTTCAGCCTAACCCTGGCACTTTCTGCACTCTTTTTACAGATCTGAGCCCAGTTGTTCAAAGGGCAGATAACACTGCCAACGGGATAAATTGCTATCCAGTAGAAATGAGTTCACAAATCAAACTGTGCTATCCCCCAGATAGAAATTAATCCAGTGGAATTCAAACAACTGAAGCCTGCATATTCTTTAAAATCTATAGCCATTTTCAAAATTGTATTCATGAAACCATTTCCTTTGTACATTTTTAGAGCAAGTCTAGCAAGATTTTGGTACAGCCCCATACTTCAATATATGCAAACAGTTCTTGGATAAAGAAAACAATGGTAAAAACAATTTGGGATTACGGCTTTGTTTTAGAATAGCATGGGGTTATATGGAAACCTTTCCCATATTCCAATCGAATCACTGCGGTAAATACAAATTTTTTTACGCCAGGTTTGCTCCTGTAATTAAGCTTTGAGGTGGTAAAATTCACCTCAAAATTCAGCTAGCATCAGGGCTGTAGCCAGACTTCAGAACAAGACGAAGCAAGTTTCGGGTCTGGCATGCCTCCCCCAAAAAATTTTGAAATCTAGAGGCTCAGAAATTTTCCGTGGCACTTTTCTTAAGAAAAGTCAATCTTGGGCAAACGTGGAAGCTCACTTTTTTATTGCCGAGCGATACTGGTGCAAAAAAAAAAAAAAAAAGGAAAAGGCTAAAATCAAGACGAGGCAATTGCCTCGTCTTGCCTCACGCTAGCTACGGCCCTGAGCATGATATCTCTGACTTCTCATCTTTCTCCGACAATTCAGTTGGAGTTGAAAAGACGAGCACTTTTCTTCGTTCTCGTGGTTCCTTTAAAAACCACACTCGATTTAAGACAAAATGGTAAAAATTGATACCTTTTTCAGACCAAAACCGGCTCAAAACCATACTGTTTAGGCCGATAAATACTCATAAAGCCTAAAAAGACATGAAACCCGCCTCAAGATGGATAGCACCGGTGTAAATTGTACATGATACGGGATTAGCACGGGGTCAGCTGTTCTATGTAGCGACTCGATAGATGTTTATTTTTCTCGTTACTTTACGTTACGCTTACCCGGGGAACTGCAAAGCTATGGTTTTTAAACAGTCCCTTGAACCATACATATGCATCATGGATAATATCTGTTGGTAAATCTCTCGCTTCATGGCTAAAAAAAGGTCAAAATTTGTGAATCAAAGATTTTCCAATATATTTCCCGCCATGGCGCAAAACACAAAACTTAGTAACCGGGCGATTTACTCGTTCCCAGGTTTTCATCACAGTTGCATATTAAGAAAATGGCTTCCCTCCTAGACTTTGCGAAAGGGCTGGAGGAACTCCAGCTCATCTTCATTCTCTCAAAGATAATGATGGTGACGGGGGTAATTGTTGCAGTCTGTCTTATCTTTCTTAAGGCCGAATATGGACGGTACTTTTCGTCGAATTCAACACGGAAGTACGGCTTTGCTGTAGATGCAAGAGTTGCATGGTTTGTTCAAGAACTACCAGCCTTCGTCGTTCCATGTCTGCTGCTTTTGTATGCTCGCAAAGATGTCTTTGGATTGACTCCCAATATGATTCTGCTATCGTTGTTTTTATTACATTACACTCAGAGGTTAGCATACCGTCCATATGTCCCCTCTGTTCTCTGTACAGGGGATCACGCACGGAGGGGGGGGGGGGGGTACTCGATATATTCCTGGGTGGGGAAATTAGAGCTTGTAAAAATTTTGCTGTTTATCTTCCAAGAAAAGATATCCTGTTTAAGAAAAAATTTGATAAATTGATACCCTGATTAAGACAAAAAATGATAAATTTGATACCCTGTTTACGACAAAAATCTCAAAAAACATACCCTGGCTGGACGCACGTCCCCATTAAGCTCTTATAAGGGAGTACCCCCCCTGGGATCACGCACTGCAACTCCCAGAGATTGACCTATAACATTCTCCTTAAATACTTAGGGAATTGAAAAGAGATAGTAAAAGAAAATAAATAACTCAATCATCCTTTGGATATTTCTTTGTAGGTCGCTTATTTACCCTTGGCTTATCAAAGGAGGGAAACCGACTCCTATGTTTCTGTCATTTCTGGCGTTTATGTTTTGTGCATTGAATGGATACATGCAGGCAAGATATTTGACAAAATATGCTCGTTATGACATGTCTTACGTATCAAGTCCCCGCTTTGTTTGTGGTTTGGCAATATTTTTCATTGGGATGGCCATCAATATCCATTCAGATCACATTCTACGCAACTTAAGGAGACCTGGCGAAACAGGATACAAGATTCCAAGAGGTATTACATGTTAAGTCTAATCATACACTATTTTGATTGGTTCTTAAGTATGATATATTGGAGGCCAGATGCATAGATGATGTCACCATCAACAACAGAGGTATTATATGTTAAGTCTAATCTACACTGTTTTGATTGGTTCTTAAGTATGATCTATTGGAGGCCAGATGCATAGATGACATCACCATTAACAGCAGTTTGCTTTTCTATTTTAAGCCTTTAACCTCTGATAATGTGTGAATAACATTTTCCTCTTCCTTTCCTTTTTTTTATGTGTGTAATTGTGCTATCTTGCTGACCATTAATTTATTTTCATTTAATGTTGTTGTTTACGGACTGCCTGGCTCTGCCAGCCCCTATCGTTATTCCAGACTGGCAGTCCTCTATTTGTTTTCAATATTGTTTTTTAACTTGACACAGGTAAGGGAGTACAAGTAAAGATTGTTGTTGTTGTTATTATTAACCCCCGAGAGTGACTAGTATATAACTTCTCCTTACAATATCACCCCTGCATCACACATTAAGGCCAAGGAAATAAAGGAAATAATCATCAACTAAAGGAGTTCTTGATTCTTAAACAAATTCTACTTGTCAGCACCTTGGAAAATGTATAGAGAACAGTGTGGAGAATATGCATACCAATTTAAGGGTAGAGAGGGTTAAAAAGAAAAGGATTCTATGTTGCTTTGGGTCTGTACAGTAATGAATTTATGGACCGGGGACCCGTTTCTTGGAAGTCCCAGTAACTTAATGGGCCCAAAGCCATTTCTAAATCAAAGTTTAAAGTGCACCTAAACCCAAAAATGTTTTTTCGCTTAACGAAATAAGCATATTTTTTGGAGTATTTCTGTGCAAAAATTTTTTTTATTTGCTCAAATCTTCAATTTTCTGTGCTCAGTCAAAATACGAAAAATCGGCCGCCATCTTGTCCCATGACCAAGTTTAAAGAGGAATGGCTCTAGCCGGTAATGTGACGTCAAATCGAGAACACGAAAGTCTGCATTTCGCACATTTTCACTTGTTTGGGAAGGTTGTGTCCATATTGTCCGAAAATATGCCAACTAAGTGTGTTGTAGGAGGATGTAGCAACGAACGAAATTTGCAAGAGAGTATCGCGCTTCATACATTCCTCGTACAACACACCTAGTTGGCATATTTTGGACAATATCGATGACAACCTTCCCAAACAAGTGAAAATGTGTGAAATGCAGACTTTCGTGTTCTCGATTTGACATCACATTACCCGCTAGAGCCATTGCTCTTTAAACTCGGTCGTGGGGCAAGATGGCGGCGATTTTCCGTATTTTGACTGGACACAGAAAATTAAAGATTTGAGCAAATAAAACATTTTTGCACAGGAATACTCCAAAAAATAAGCTTATTTCGTTAAGCAAAAAAAAAAAAATTTGGGTTGAGGTGCACTTTAAAGGATAGGAAAGCAGGTTCTGGCACCCAAACCAGTCCCTTTTGTTTCTTTAGCTGATAGTTTTATTGCATCATTTTCAAAACATTTGAAATCCCGATCTTGAATGAAAACAGAACAGCTTTACAGGCATGTTAAGTTACCGGGACTTTTGAGCCGGGTCCCCCGCAAACAAAAAATTCACGAAATAAAACTTCACCACATTTTTTCACAACCTGGTTGTACATCACCGAAAATAATTGCTCACAGTTGTTACTGGTGATCTGTAAGTCTTGCAAATCAAGATGTTTTTTCCATATTGTTGCATTTGTTTTCTCTTTGTATCAGAATCGATTATTGTATAAATAAATGTAATCTATATCTTCCAGGAGGTATGTTCACATATGTGTCAGGAGCCAATTTTTTTGGTGAAATAGTTGAATGGGCTGGTTTTGCTATTGCTTGTTGGTCACTTCCCAGCTCAGCCTTTTTCTTGTTTGCTGCATTTAATATCGGCCCAAGAGCAATTCAACATCACAGGTATGTGCATCAAGATGGCACTTTTACATCTATTTTCTACTTAGATTTATCATTATTAATGAAAAGGATATTTAAACAATAGCAAAACTGCTGGCGTTTCAGATGTATTCTTTATTTATGGGTTTTGATAAAAAATATTTAAACATTTTTTTGCTGAGATTGTTTTGTTGTCATTTTTTTTTAGTTTTTATTTATCAAATTATCAGTGCCCTCCAAAGTGATAGTGATTTTAATACAGTTTATGTTCTTGGATATAATTGTGCGAAATTGTAGCGAATGCTGTTGGGAAGTGCTCAATACACATGAGTGTAGAGCAAAATACAGTTCAAAATGACTAAAATGAAACACGCATGATTCCCTGTAACTCTTGAGTTTCGTGCTTACATGCTTGTCAGACAGATGTAATGAAAAACATTCTTGTAGGATAATTTATATATACATCATTCTATATAAAAAAGTAGCTGCTGATTACAATAGGTTGTTTAACAAATGGTAAACACCACAGTGTACACTATTGAGTTATGGATGCACTCGGGAGGTTGCTAAGCACGAAAGAAGTGTAAGAGTCGCTTGAGGCGATAGCCGAGAGCGACTCTAGCTTCTTGAGTGCGCGCAGAAAAATAGTCTTTGCATTTGCTCACGTCAGCAGCATACACCCATGGGCAAATGGGGGGCGCTAAACTGACCCATCAGAGCGCGCGCTTTACTTTGGTTATGTTATAATATATACTGGGTGAGAAAAAGTGAAAATTACAATTTCACTTTTTCTCACCCATTATATATCAACAACCTATTGTAATCAGCAGCTGCATTTTTTTATATAGAACGATGTAAATATAAATTAGCCAACAAGAATGTTTTTCATTAAATCTGTCTGACGAGTGTACAAGCACAAAACTCAGAGTTAGAGGGAATCATGCCTGTTTCATTTTAGTCATTTTGAACTGTTCTTGGATATAAATATGTTTTGGACCCTTTTCAGAGTTATTTTAAGCTGAGCTACCTAAGACTCTGAGCTAGGCCCAAAACATATCATTGACAATGAACCAACTGACTGTTGACCAACATGTGTGCCCATGGAGTGGATGATTGGTTATTAAATGTGGCGATTTTGTTTTCGTCTTTGTTTGCAACATTAGTGTGGTGATTTTTTCACTCTCTTTCTTGTAGATGGTATCATACAAAGTTTGAAGATTATCCAAAGTCTCGTAAAGCTCTGATTCCGTTTGTTTTGTGAAACAGTGAAGGAAATTAGGGAAGGGAAGTAATGAATGAACATTAATTTTCAAATTTAGAGTTACCATGTACAGTATTTTTTTTCTTATGTGCATTGAGAACCAACAATAACATGTGCGGTATACTCAAAATGCTTTGTGTTAGTAACAGTTTCCCACACCACTGGTCAAGTTCGCCATTCATATTTCAGCATTTTATGTAACATTTAACTCTTCCCTTAATAAAGTATTTTTTATCAAAGGCAAAGATTGACATATGATTGCTTCTTTGATCTTTTAAGTTTGCATGGACAGTAAATAAATGGTGTGGGAGAAGCAAAAATTCTCCATTGATGAATGGTAATAGCTGGGTTATGGTTTATGATATGTGACCACTTATGACCTTGTCACCTTTTCTGTCTTCAGTTCTTTTTCACAATTTGAGTCCATCACCATTCCACTTCCTTCCCTTCTCTCCCTCTCTCCCTCCCCTTCATTGGCAGTATCGCACGATATCCGCGCGTGATCACGCTTTCCGAGTGTGATCCTGACGACAAACCACCATTCGGGACTCTGTGTGAAATCGAGGCTCGCTTTTCGAAAACTTGCCGCCATGTTTTGTGGAGGGAAGTGAACACCATGGAAGGTGTGTGAGTTTTCACTCTCGTAAATCGGGTCGTGTTCCTTCACTGACGAGTTATGGTGGAGTTTAAAGTTTACAGGACGGTGATATGAATATTACGGAATGTTTTCCAATGAGGAAGCGACGATCTCTCGATAAGACTCCCGGACGATCTCACGACACTTCAGGTAGTTCATCTGATAGTAAGGCAATTCCGTAATTCAACTGTTAATGTTTTCCAAAGTTTTTTTATAACGTATTATTTCTGGCAATTAATGAAGTGAATTTGATGAAAAGTCGTTTGCTTTAAGTTCAGCGGTGCATGCTCGGTATGAAATAGCGACAGTGACAAAAGAAATTATGCTAGTGTGAATGTTTTTGTCCAGCGAAGGAAAAGTGTTTCTCTTGTATCGTTGAGCATGGACTGAATACAGAATACAAGGGAGCTGTATGGTTTGAAAGATGGGCAAAACTACAGAATACAGGGCCTCTTAATTACATCTCACTGAATCACAATGCATCCTTTTGTTTTCTGCCTCGTTCTTCAAAGCATGCCGACAAGGTGGACCTCAATGGCCCCGAAAGATGATTTGATTTTATCAACTGAGTCGATGATGTAAATTGGCCTTAATAAAGAGTTTTTACAGCGGACGTTTCGAGCGGCAGCCCTTCGTTAGAGCGAATGTGTGGTTTGAATTGTAAACTGGGTGTTCGTTCACCATTACGTTATATCTACTTTTCAGCCCTCAGCCGGTCTCCTCCAGTAAGTAGACTACGGCGAACTCCTCGTCGCCTCGGAGGTAGTATTTGTAATAACTCACTGTTGGATCAGTCTCTTGAAATTGTATGGGACAACAATTCTCCATCACCTACAAGATTTACTCAGGGTATGTTACAGGTTGTGGGTTCGTTATGGAGTTGTTCACAATATCGTCCATGGTTAACTACCTGCGCAGTGCATTTAAAACAATTATTCAGTCCAAGAAGTGTCTCATTCATAGTAATGGATTATACAACATAGAAACATTAACTGAAAACTAGGCTCAATACAAAGTGATTACCGGTCTAAGTCTTAAATTTTCCCTTCTACATGTACTGTTAGGTAAACTGTTCAATCTGCAAGCTTATAAAATAGTGTGTGTAAGTTTTGAACAGGGTAATTTTGTCAACTTAGTAGAAATTGTAAATTGGCCACCCTAAAGAGTTAAAAAGCTGATGTTTCAAATGTTAGCCCTTCATCATTTGCTCTGTTGAAGGGCTAATGCTTGAAACATCAGCTTTTTAACTCTTTATGGTGGCCAATTTACAATTTCAACTAAGTTGATAAAACCAAATTACCTTGTTACCCCCACTGATGCAGCCACAGTTTTTTCAGAAACTTACCTCCTTTTTAAGTGGTGAACAGTTATTAACTGTAACATGAATGAAAAACAAGTCAATGGTACAAAAAATTCCATGAACAGACAACTTTCTAAAAAGTAATTTCACATTCATAAAAAACATAGGCTTTTACTTTTTCGCACTGGTTGAGTTCTCTTCCAATTTATACCTGATCCATGTTCATCTAACCAACCCAACTGCAATATTGCACTACTCCCTGGCTCATTGGGAACACTGAGAACCTCTCAAATTTTCATTGGTATGGACCTGTTCTCATGCAATCCAGAGAGAAGCCTCTTCATAATTTGCATGTGAATGTGTTAAAATAAATAGACTGTGTACATATAACAAATTTTTCTGTCAATTTAATAGGGAAAAGGAAGAAACACCATGGAAGTGACAGCAGCAGCAGTGGAGGTGAAATTTCAGATTTGGTACAAAAGTTGGCTGACAAGGTGAATGTAGTGCAGGGCAGTGTTTGGATAAGACTTATTTTATTTCCTCGGCCACATTCTTAGTATCTTTTGTTCTGTAAGTATGAGTAACCTTACTCAGTCTTGGTCCATACTTACAGGTAGGTCACTCAGAAATATGTTTGCTACAAAATGATCAGGTTTTGGTTGAGCATCAACTGATGGTCATAGGTCAACTGACATTTGACCAATAGTGAGGTGATGTAAGCTGACTCTTAGTTATCTACACTTAGATATCAACTTATGTTGGCTGAGTGTTTGGTGGTCATTAATTGACTCTATTGGCTGACAATCAGCTTGTGTATATTGATGGACTAACAGCAAACATTTGAACTAATAGACATACTTTTAACCAAATCTACTTTTTACTTTTACCCCTAAGAGTGGCTGTCATTTAATTTGTAAGTACAACATCACCTTAAACATTCAAGAAGTTCTCGATTGTTTGACAAATTCTCCTTGTCAGCACCTTAGGAAGTGTATGGAGAAACAGTATGGAGAGTATGCACACCTTATCAGTTTAAGACATCAGGTACCTTTGGGTCTTTCACTGGTATATGCTGCTCTAATAGGTGGGTACAAACTATAATTAAAGAAATTTTTTTCTGTCAGTCTGGTAGTACGCCAGAAGCAAATCCACCATTGCTAGCATTCTGGATGTCCAGAGAACACAACACCTCAGCACAGGCCAACAGTAGCAATGCTTCAGTGAAAGGGGATGGAAGTAGTGGGCAGAAGATCAAGGAATTCCAGACACCATCCCGAAGATCTAGGTAAGTGGTGTCATTGCCATTTTTTGTGACTGGTCTCTATTCATTATGATTTTGTTTCTGCCTGTTTTTCTATAAGTGGATAATGAAATATATCTTTTTTGTAGACGGCTTCTTCGGAAATGCAACAAATCCAAGATGAAACTTCTGAAACAGGACCTTGAACTTCTTGTACTTCCACCAGAGAAAACAGGTTAAAATGGGGATTTTGAATCCATTGAGAACATTTATAGCATGGCTGTGAAGACCTCATTTTGTCAAATTCATTTTTCAAGATGATTATAATTATGGTAGTGGTTTCTTTTAGGATTTCTTATGAAGCTATTATTATTAATATTACTGTTGTTGTTGTTATTGGAATCGTTGTGGTTATTTTCCTTTACAGAAGAGGAAGCCACAATTAGAGAGGAGAGTTCAGAAACTTTAAGGTACATGAAGCTTTACTCAAAATATTTTGTTGGTAAATCTATTAAGTGGAGGTCCACTTAATAGACCGCCTCCCAGTTAGCTCTATTGATAAAGCGCTGGACTGTTGTGCAGGAGGTCGAGGGTTCGAGCCCCTGCTGGACCAACACTCAAGGTCTTAAAACAAGTGAGAAGAATATGCTACCTTTCTATATCAAGAAATGGTTAGATACTCTAGTCTTCTCGGATAGGGACGAATAATTGGAGGTCCCGTCTCCTGCAGGGTTAGGGGTAGGAGACATTAATTTCCCACGCATGAGATTACTGTGTGATGGATGTCCTCCCCTGGGGTGGTTGCTGGGTGGCAATTGACCCTGAAAAGCCCCCATGGGGAGTGGTCAATTAACATAATGTATGTATGTACAACACAGCCTTTTTTGTCCTCTTTTTCTTGCAGCAAGTTACATCAAAAAGCCTGCCAGGACACTGAAGATGTAAATCAAGGTGTAAAAGTAAAGGGATCTGAAAGCTCAGAGTTCTTTGATGACTGGGGCTCCGATGAAGATGATCTGATTCTCAGTCAAATGGAGATTCCTGTTTTGAAAAGTGCCATTCCAGAAACACAAGTCATGACCAACACACAATTCCTGGACAGTGGGGGAGATATTCAGCAAAACAGTGAGTTGGTGCTGCCACTGCTTACCAAAAGCCACAGAACTAATGCAAATGTAGATACCATTGATAAAATTTGTACAGAAAGTTGGGATTTTGTTAATGATGACACTGATGATGACTACATTCTTCAGACTGCTCTTGAGGATGTTGAAAAATCCCAGCAGGTTACCATTCCAACTGTTAGAAGAGTGTCACATTTGTACATAAAACCTGATATGCTTAATGTCAATGAGGGAAAAAAAGGTGATTTGCATGGCAGAGGGAATGCTTGTGTGAAAGACAAGAGTGACATTACCAGGTCAAAGGACCAATGTTTTAGACTACAGAATAATCCCACACTGCAAGTACAAAGCACAAGAAAAAGAGACTATTCCTTTGTGCATCACTCTTCTATTCAAAGCAGCAGTACTGTGCAGACAAAAAGTTTCACAACTATTCAAGAAAATAAAAATGATTTAAAGATTACCGCCAGTGACACCCCACTGCAAACAAAGCCTCAGAGAGTGGTACAACAAGCGACAATTTGCCCAGAGATTGACAATAAAAACCAGGAATTTAGGATGCAGCAGAGAAATAAATCAGAAGGAAGTACACTGGGTGAGTATTTCCTGTGTGATAACATTTATTCAAGAGTGCTTTTACGTAACAAATAGAATCTATGTTGCTGTGCATCTGTTCAGCAGTGGATCTCAGATTATGTGAAAATGTGGCAAGAACAAAAAGCTACCCATGATGGGTGGGTGAGTGTCATTGATGTTCTTACCACAGTTTGACATCTTCTGTGAGCCATTACTGTTGAGAGCCACGCCAATATGGAATCTATTTGTTTTGTAGAATAAAGAAGTGATAAAGTGTCGATGGTGATGGTATCTACATACATATCCCTCAGTCAATCATAAGTAAGAATCAATGAAATGCACATACCAGCAAATGAAAATGTTAACTCAGTGTGGGTGTCTATTTTCCACCATGGAGACCTGCCAGCAGATGGGGTTTGAGGAAAAAGTTAAGGTGGTAGAATTTTTCCCACTGTGTTTGTTCACTTTTTGCAACTTTTTGATTCACTACTTGTCCATACTAGCTGCTCACTTTCTGCCTGTTTCTGTTGGTCAAATATTCATTCATAATTAGTAGATTTGCTTGTGCCTGGTGCCAGGGTGATGGAGCTGATTAAGAAACAAATTTTCCCTGCTTGGTTATAGGTCATTGTTCTCTCTAATAAATAAGCTTGATATTCATAAATAAGTGATTTAATTTTTTTTACTGCATGCTTTTAAGGAGGCTCCAAGACAGCTAAATACTCTAAGGAAGAGATAGAAAGGAAAAAGTTGGCTGCTCAAAGTCGCCGGCAACAAAAAATGGCACAGTCAAGTCAGTTCAAGCAGTAAAGACAGACTGCAGGAGATTGAAAATGGATTTGTTGTATATGGGTTTTAAATGTTTGCTCAACATTTGTCAATATTATGAAGAATCCAATTCTTTATGTACATGAAACAGTGAATAAAACTGATTCAATGAAGATTGCTCACAGTTATATTATTGATAATTATTGAGTGAGTGAACACTTAATTTAAACACAAGGGAGTATTCAGCAGAGCTGGTGGGGTCGTGTATTTAGAAATAAAAAATAAGTATTAAAAATTTAATTAAGAACCTAGAATTATGTACAAGAATTATGCTATGTACAAGACTGTAAATTTAAAATCCTAAAAATAAATACAATCGTCTTTATACTTGATTACAGCGGCAATTGGATCAAAATTTATTTATTGTGATTTGTCAGTGACAAGTTGTTCTATTGTTTGCCTCAGTAGCCATTCCCCCTGATATTGATCTGCCACACTAATAAAATGCAACATTTTGTGATAGCTGAGTTCAGTAAGTGTAATATCATCCAATTAAGGTGCTTTTCAAAATTATTTTTGGTTTCACACTCTTGATAGTTCAGGGGAGTGCATTGTCATTTTGTATGGGCATGCAAGGGTACAATGCATGCTTCAGCCCACATTATTTGTGGCCTGGGGGCGGGCTAATAGCACAAGCAGTTCCTGCAATGTAAAGTACCCTTCGAGCATTTGTTCAGTGTCTTCCGATAAACAGGAGTACTAACTATGGGTGATAGATTATGACTGGCTAAGTAACCAGAGAGGATTGTTCTTGAATCTTGGCAAGCAGGGTTTGTGTGGGTCAAAGGCTGCAAATCTGTGCTTCAGATCAACTATTCCAACTCCAGCCCCCAGTTGTTGTAGAAGAGTTTGACCAAAGAGTGGATCCATCATCATACCAATTCCCAGGATTGTCAACAGGCTCACCCCACCCTGTGGGACTGTCAATGCCTTTGAGTTCCTTGCCACCCCAGCGATCTGGTCCCTTGGGTGGGTTTGGCATAGTGCCTGGGGGAGCCTGGTAACAGTCAGCATTTGTAGTTGACTTGAGGTTGCCAAGTGCTTGAATGCGGCTGGGTGTTGCCTTTGAAGGGGTGGCTTTAGATGCACAAGATGCCTTCTCCTTATGAAGAGCATTGACATACTGTTGTACCATAACATCATCCATGTTATCATTATCACTGATTGCAATAATGTCCTCTAAATCTTCATCATCAATCACATGCACTGGAGCAACAACTGATGTGTCCCAATCATCCCAAGGATCTGAGTTGGTTTTCTCCTTCTGGGTATTGCATTTTTCTGATGTCGTGTGTAATGACTCCTTGTTTCTGTCATTGGGATTATCCCATTTGTGGCTTGCTCCTGTTGTTAACTGTTCATTGACACTCTCTTTTGGCTGTCCAGGTTGTGGCTTTTGTGTTTGGTAGTGCTTTCCATACCGTTTATTTCTGAATCGTGGAGGAAGATTAATATTTGAAGCAGAATCTTCATTTGCAGCAACATTTACTTTTTCTTTGTGGTTTTCAAGTTCATTCTGAAACAAAGATGCTGTTTGAATATCTCCTTGTGACTGGGTGCCACTCATTGAGGCCTTTGACCAGTCTGCGCCCCCAGCAGAATCCACACAGGAGTCAACTTTAATCTCTTCCTGTTGTAGTTGGGTAGAAGAGAAGCACACGGAGTCAGCAGTACTTCCATGTTTACCAGCACCAATGCATTTGTCAACAGTTTCCTGAAAAGAAGTCAATAACAACATGTTAAGTTTTTTTAAAGGTTACCTGATGACCTCTCAAAGCACGAAATCAGTTAAAATATAACAAAGACATAGAAGGAGGAAGAGGCAGTGTGGCTGAGTGGTTAGAATGCTGAACTTGTAATCTGATGGTCCTCAGTTTCAAGCAGTCCACCCTGCTAATCACTCGATTTGTTCTTGGTTTCCCCAAGTTCAACTTCTTGTTGCACTATGTATATAGCCAACTAGTCTGCTGCCAGCTAGTTTTGATTTTTTTTAACACTGTGTTTGTTGTTTGTACTGGCCTTGACAAGCCCCATTAGGGGAGTGGACAATGTAGTATACTTACTTTTAAATCCTAGGCAATATTGCAAAATCCACAAATATACATCAGGTGAAATTCAACCTGTTAAGCAACTAACACAGTACTGCATTTTACTGAGTGCAAAACCTTGCTAGATCTTTAAAAAATTCTGAAAACACCAACTGGGGGTGCCTTCTATCACACTTGACTGTGTAGATTTATAAAAATCCAAAACAACTAATTATACTATAAATGTATATTTTTATAACCTTTGCCTGGGGCAATGTTGTTGACCAGAGATTGGATCCATCATCATACCAATTGCGCGAATCCTCAACAAGTTCACCCCACCCTGTGGGACCGTCAATGTCTTTGAGTTCCTTGCCACCCCAGCGATCTGGTCCCTTGGGTGGGTTTGGTATAGTGCCTGGAGGGACCTGGTAAGAGTCAGCATTTGTAGTTGACTTGAGGTTACCAAGAGCTTGAATGCGGCTGGGTGTTGCCTTTGAAGGGGTGGCTTTAGAAGCACCAGATGCCTTCTGATGAAGAGCATTAACATACTGTTGTACCATAACATCATCCATGTTATCATTATCACTGACTGTAATAATTTCGTCCAAATCTTCATCATCCATCACATGCACTGGAGCTACTACCGACGTTTCCCAATCATTCCAGGGATCTGAATTTGTTTTCTCCTTCTGGGTATTACATTTTTCTGGCATCATGCGTAATGACCCCTGCTTGTTTCTTTGACTAGGATTATCCCAATTGTGTCTTACTCTCATCTCAAACTGATGTTCATTGACACTCTCTTTTGGTTGACCTGGCCCTGGCCTTTGTGTTTGAAAGTGTTTTCCAATGTGTTTATTTTTTAATCTTGGAGGAAGATTATTATTCATAGCACCATCTTCACAGTTACCAATATTCAATTTGTGTATGTGGTTTTCAAGGTTATTATGAAACAGTGATGCCCTTTTCATTTCCTTTTGCCACTGTGTGCTTTGCATGGGGGTTTTTGAACAGTTTTTGTTACCAGTTAATTCTGTATAGCAATCAGTTTGAATGGGTTTGAACCCATCTAGTTGTTGCTGATTGGAGGACGATGACACATAACCTGAACTGTTTCCATTTTCACCAGTATCATTCAACTACAAAGAAGACAATGTTGACAATGTTAAGTCAATGTTAAGTCATTATTTAGTTAACTGATGACTGACATAAGAAATCAGACAATCAAAATCAATTAATTTTTTTCTGCCAAAAACTCTTTTGCATAATATCCTATCATAAATTCATACTCTTCCTTTTTTTAACGTTTTCATTCAGGTCTTTTGTTATATATGAGCATTACTCTCATCAATATTCTGTTCTTTTTTCCTTCATAATTTTCCTTTATTTATATAATAATAGTAATAATAATGATAATATACATTAATTGAAGCTTCCCCTTAGGGGCTTTTCAGCCACAATGTAGACTAACTAATGTAGACTAACTACACAATGTAGACTAACTAAGAGCCCCACTAGCAGGAGGCAGACCAGTAGGCTATTTACAGAGCGCAGCAGAGGAGTTGAACTAGGGGCAACCGGGAACAAATCCAGTGAGTGGCAGGGTGGAGGACTTGAACTCGGGACACCGGATTACAAGTCCAGCACCCTAACCACTCGGCCACGCCGCCTCCTACATGTATCACTTGTTCAACATAGATTTTATTCATTCAGATCCACCTATTGTTTGACTGTTTGCATAGTTTAACTTCATAATATCCCTTTTTGCATCTTCATTTTACCCCAGTCTTGTTCAATGTTTGTGTCTTTGTTTCCTTTATTTTTGTTTTGCCTTTGCCAGCTATTTCTTTACTTATAATTGTAATAACTTTTGTTTATAGTAACTGCTCCAACTTTCTTTCCTTTTGTATCTTAACAAGGAGTGAATTAAAGAGCACATTCATTGGACATGTAAAGAGTATTTTTTTGTCCATCATATAACCAGTGGGGATGTATTTGCACAAGTTGTAACTGCTTTTTCAAGTAATTGAAGGAGTGGATAATGGAGATTTGTAAGTTTGTTAGTGAGTTTAGATCAATTATGTTCATAAGTTACCTTATCCAGCATTGCTGAGACATTTAATTGGCCACTCAGTATCAACTTTTGCACTTGTCTTCTTCTTTCAACCTCCTACAAACAAAAGCCAAAGATCAGAAAATACTTACAATAACTTGCAAAAATGTGACTCTTGTAAAACTGGGATAGGTACACATAATCTAGTGTTTTCAGCATTAATGTTAGTATCCTCATTTGGCTGGAAATTACAATAACCCCATAACATTTCAATTAGACTGAGCATTTTAAAAAGAGTTAATTCCCTGCAATTTTTTTAAATTTCATAAATTTCAATCAATAAATATATTTATAGCAGGGCTCCCACACATGCTTCGCGTGCATGGGGCAGAGCCCCATACCCATGGAATGTGGTCAACCTCTTTTGTTTGGTTGTCACGTGACTGACTGAGCGTAAGTACGTACATGCCTTCAGATTGTACGGGTAGGGTAGGGGAGACTATCAAAACAAAGGGAGGGGTGACAGAGGCGAGTCTTGGCAAATGCACATCTTTTATGTTATCATTGATATTACGAACTTGGGAGCTCTGCTTTTAGGCTTGACTAATAAATCTATATATTATAATTATCTTATTACTAGCTTTTATTAAAATATGAACTTGTAAAGTGTATGTATGCATACATAAGCCCCAGTCTAATGAAAGTGTAATTATTGTTATTGTTATCCATTTAATTCACAAATGATTTTACAATTCGCTTTCAAGTGCAATGATTTCATAGTAAAACCCTTATTCTATAAGTGCCATGCCCTTCACTACATACATTATATTAACTGCCATTCAAGTTTTGGCTTTCACTCCTAAACAACAGCTGGTCCAAACACATGCAAGATCTGTTTTGATTCAGCTGTCTGCACAACCAGTGCAATATTCCACTTTGTTGAATGTAAGTGCTGGCTCAAAGACCATATAAAGTACCATCACCAACATCATCTGGAAAGTGCTTTTGTCAATGGCACAGAATGTTTAAACCATTCTAAGAGGGACCAGCAGGTAAATTCCTCTTGATCACTTCTCAATCAAACATTAAGGTCATGAGGAAAAAGGAAATGATCTCCTTGGAACTGAAAAAGCTCAGGTTACTGGACAAATTCTCCTTGTCAGTGCCATTGGAAATGTCTACAAAACAGTGTGGAAATTAATGTGCTAACTGATCTTAAGGAGTAGAGAGTTTTACCTCTAAAATATAAAATATGCAAGTCAGTAAGTTCATCATTTTAACCCCCCTTCCCATCATTTGGTTGGATAATTAAAGAAATATATCAGCCACATGTTTAATTATTATTAACATATAGTAATAAAATTACCAGTATTAGTAAGAATAATGTATTTATTGTAACCTCTGCTTTAGGTACTGTCCGTGAAGATTCCTTTAGGGCTCTTCCTCGTCCAGCAATGTATTTTCCTGTCAGCTTTGAATTATTCCTCTCCTGTAAAATAAAACATTTTAAAAAAAGGTGAGATATAATAACTCCTTAACTCTCAACATCTGATTGTTAATTCTCCTCTCTGGCTGTTACACATTCCCTGTAAATTAATTGTGAGAATTTGGTGTTACATCAAGAATAACAACTTCTCAGGGAGAAGCCGGCAACGAAGCCAGCTACTATATAGCCATTCCACCTTCTGGTTTTTGTGCGTTTTTCGGAAAAAATTCAATATATTATTCTAAAGGCAGTCATCAATACAGGTTTTTTTTTGTTTGTTGATATTTAGTCTCCTTTTTGGTTGTTGGGTGATTTTTGTAATGAGTTCTCACACAATTGGTTTGCTGTGCGCCATGGACAGAAGAGAAAGACTGGTGACAAATCTGCCTTGATTACCGCTGTTTACTGGATGACATAATTATGAATTCACAATTTGTCACATGAATATCAAAAAAGCTTATGATTTCCTCAGATATTGACACAATAACAAGTAAACCTGTGTAAAAGTTAAATATTCTTAGGTTGCCAATGATGGAAGATAGTTCAGAGGTACAAAAAGGACAGACATCTTTAAAAAAGATGGCAAGACTTAGGCTGGAAAGTTCCATGTTCAATGATAAGTTGTTCAAAAGTAGCATCAAAATAATGCATGCAAAGACCTCATCAGGAAGTGCACCTATAAGATTACTTTGACAATTGGATCAAAACTCTTTTACAATCATATTCCATGTTTTACTTCTGGGGCCTGTAAAGGATCTTTGAAAACCTTTGAATTGTTCAAAATATTAGAAGACAAAGGTTTCATTCTTCTTTCTTTGACAAGTCTCATTTCAACTATAAGCAAGGAATTTCTTATTAAACAATTTGAATCTAACACTTACATCACACCTCAAAACACTAGGACCCATGAAAAATTTAACAATGAAAGAGACTTGATAATTATCAAAGCATGGAGAGCAAATAGAAGAAATAAAATGCAGCAAGTTCATCATGATGGACCCAGAAAAAATTTGGAAAAATGAGACTTGATAAATTTCAAAGGATATAGATGGGACAAAAGAAATAAGACTTCGTCATTGTGAAAACATCTAGATCCAGACACAATTTGGAACAACAAAACTCGAAAAATTGTAAAGAATGGACAGAGAAAGGAAGAAATAAAACGTAGCAACTCCATCATTATGTAAACATAGAGACGCAGGAACAATTTGGTACCATGAAACTTGAAAAATTGTAAACAATGGACAGAAGAAAGAAGAAATAAAAACGTGGCAACTTTATCATGATGGAAACATCTGCAGTACAACTCTCATAGTTTGTTATTTAAATGGAACAATGTTATACACATAGGTCCTACTCTCTATATATTTAAATTACCTTTCCAGGTTGGCCATCCATGGTGTAGTAATGTTCCCTTTATTAGGACGCAATCAGTCACATCTGTTCAGTTCATGATCTACAAGCATCAAAAGAAAATAGATAAATATCATATTGTTGTATAAGAAAACTCTATTCTTGCTATTTCACACTTATTTAAGAATCATGGAGAAGTTGGGGAAGGCTATCAACATTCTCATGTATTGTATGGATATGTCTGAACCATAACATGTACAGAAGCCCAAGTACATACAAATTTTTCTAAACTTGGACATCATCCAGGTTGTTTACAAATTTCTTTGTTCTACTCTAATGGTGCATATGTGGTTGACCTGGTATGTGTTAAGTTCTCAGAACAGATAAACTGAGTAATTACACTTGCATACCAAGCATGGCATGTTGCAAAGGGGGGTCTAACTCTCCCAGAAAAAAGTGAAATTTGAAACTCTCCAAGATCTGATTTGCAGCACTCTTAAGACATATTTAAGTCCCTCTTTTAGCAAAACATTGATGTTAGAATCAATTCAAAAGAACATATATTCTGTCTTTAATCAAATTTCACAAAGTAGCCAGTGAAAAATGGTCTGACAGCTGGTGGGTTTCCGCACCCGACAGGTTTTTAATGACAATCCTGCAGTTATTAATACAATCGTAAAAACACTGATGTTCACTGGCTAACCAAATGTTTTATCCCCAAGCAAGATCAACTCAGTGCAGTGGATAAATTCATTCTTGAAGCTGAATTGCCACCAACACTGTGCATTGATTGGAACAGGTTGTTCAAAGCCTGATTTCAGTTGAAGCTAAAACCTTGTCCGATTATTGTTCGGTGCTGTAACTTTGCAGAGAGTTAATTATCAAGCTTATCCATCACCAAAATCTGAGCCATAGCATATAAATTGAGAACATGAATAACATTTAACATCTCTATTTAACTGAGAGTTGTAAAAACAAAGAAGAGATTTCGCTCTGAAGGAGGGCTCATGCTCGAAAATTTCAGGTTTAGAAACTATTTACAGTGGCCAAGGTTCATTATTAAAGCAGTTTATAACGTCAAATTATCAAAGAAGAGATAAGTCTGATTGGGGAGTGGTCAGAATTGACGGAAACTTTTTGGAGGTGAAATCCTTGGTAAAGTTGCAGACTTGTACTTCTCCAAAAACACACAATATTGATTAAAATGAAGTTGAACAGACGTGTTCGTGTTTCGGTCATGGTGAGATTTAGACCTTCAACAAGAGGCCAAGGGGCCTGTCACCAGATGGAAGCAAACTACTTTGATCGACTGCACCAAAAGCGATGAAAGCGAAAGAAATTAAGACAGGAAACTGAACAAGTACACTTCATCCTCGATTTCCTCTGCGTTATTAAAATTACCAAGAATCTCACAGCAAAGTGCATTGGAACACATAAGCCTGTTATAATTATGTTTACACCTTAGTATTAGCCACCGTAAATCGCCTGTGATTCTTGAAACTGCCAACCCAAGGTATACATGAACTTTCCCTTTCAGATACAGCTCGCACTATCAGTTCATTTTTGTCTGAAATTGAAATTTGCGATCACGCAGATCATGCAAAGAAAATTAACGTCATACGCCCAACAGCTGATGTGATGGCAGCATTAGCTCACGCGATCGCGAGAGGATACAAAACGTTGATTTCCGAAAAATGACGATCGAAAGTGGTATGTGGCTAGAAGAAAGAACCATATTATCGAGTTAAAAATACCTTTTGGTTTCCAAGTGACACTTTCTCGGTGCTTACGTTGGCATATTTTCGGTACTACTTCTGTAAGACACCGAGGAAATACGTTTTTTAAGGCAGGATACAGTATTTTATTGGCCAGCGGACACCTCAACGAAACCATAAAATGCCGTTAACTTTTATGTTTTCGCCGCGAGTCAAATCGACAGTGTAAATAGGCAAAACTTAGAAAGAATATTGTAAACTTAGCTTTGAAACTCCGTTCACCTTTTGGATAGTTCTCAAGCTCAATTATATAATTTGCCAAAGCCGAACTGAAGTTGCACACGATATGAAATTGTTGTTTTTCGCTGGCGGCTCCGTGGCAACAAAGTTTTGTTTATAGAAGAGCATAAGCACTAAGGCTAAAAATGAGAAGGTTTTTGAATGGCTGAAGCGGTGATCCGAGGACGCTGCACCATCAGGTTTGTAAAGCAGTGGCTTGAACTGTATAAATCGGTGTGTCAACGGCATTCCGGTCAGATTCGCCGAGAAGACAAAACATGCTCGTTTTGCACGGACACCCTATCCCCCACTCGTTATTGTATGTATCATAGTTGGCCAAAAACCCATGACTGTAACATGTATGGGACTGAAGACCCCAAAAATACAAAAATTGGCTCAACTACAGGAAGAATAAACCGAGGTATGTTTAAGTACAAAATGTTCATTGTAATGGTGATAAATTAGGTTTTCACTTTCCACCTTAGTTTGTAATTTTTTTTTCTAAGCTGTAATTTTTTTTATGAGAAATAATTTTACTTTCCCAACAAGTATTTGTTTCCCATCACAATTATGAATAATTTGTAGTATGTCTTTTTTTTATGTTGCTCTTCCCTCACTAATCATTTTACTTTATTTCCTTCGTTTTGCTTTTTCTTTTCTTTCTTTACTAACTTACTGCCATCCGCAACAAAATGTAGTAAGCTAACAGAATACTTCTGGTTTATATAGCTCCCTGATTCACAAAGTAACATTACCATCTTGGTACTACTAGAAAAAAAATTGTAAAAAAAAACAAATGTTTAAAAAACAAAAGTACTGTAAGGTAAAATAATTAGAATAATACAATTTAATCGATTTATGTGAATAAAGCACTGTATTGTCTTTTCTCATATTGCAACAGCCTTGAATGAATCAACTATCTTCTAAACTTGATTTCTTATATTCAGAAGCTGCCTGAATTATAAACAAAGAACTTATGTTGGGTGTTTATGGAGGTGGAAAGAACATAATGATTACGATGATTAATCTTCCAAATTACAAATGTCAGAGGGAAATTATCAGAAGTATATCTGAAGTCAAAGTTGTTTGTTAAAAATGTTCAGGAGAAAATTGATTAGATTAAGTCAGCTGTCAATTCCCAGTTAACAATAAGTCATGAGGAGTAACCAAAAGCTTGTAATTAGCCTGTGTACTGCTGTGCCCATCCAGTCAAATAAAAATCAGGGATGGGATATTCCCAAATGTATACAATGATAGCACCATACAAATGATAGCACCATACAAATGTCCTTTTCCCAACTTATTACTGGGGAGGGGAGCACTGGTATGGCTACACTAGTTGTGCTCAATAAGAAATTCTTAACTAATTTTGGAAATATACATATATTTTGCCACCTTGAAAGAAAATGGATACAAGTCAAATAGGAATGTTTCATAACAATGTTCTGTAGGGATATGATGTAATATTACTGATGGGGATATAATTATCCTTACAGTGGCGGAGCATGTGTATGTAAAGCAAAGCAAAGCTAATCTTAAAAAAAAATTAATGGAAGAAGAGTGGTTGATTATTTGCATAAATTACTGCAATGTACATGCAAGATAGTGGAATTTACTTCAGGTAAACATACGTGTGCCTGTAAAAGTTTCAAATGACTGAGTTATAAAAATATAATAATAATAATAATAAAGTGTGTTTCATTGAAAATGCTTTCGTGTAAAACAATTAGAGCTGTTTGGGAAATTAAAGTAGCTGTTGTTGCAACAGAATAACGTTTGTTTAGTGATGTTTACAAAGGAACTGAAAATCGAAGAAATTGTGAATTTTTTGCTGCACCAAGGCTCGACAAAGATTATTATATAGGCGATTGATTGAGGGCGCTGAAAATATGCAATAATTGAGACCGTCCAACATGGTTCCTTTATAATTTATCTTGAATTAAGCCTTTATTGACAGCAGTTGATAGTAGATCTCTATTACATGTCTTAAGTACGTTTGGTTGTGCCTGTTCACGAGATAAAACTGCAAGTAGATGAAATGAACAGATGTTTTCATATTTTGATTACGGACACCCGTTCTTAAAGGCAGAGAAAATCAGAAGGGTGGAATGGCGAAAAATCAGTCTAGAAAGGTAAAATTCTCATCCAAGCGAATAATTACCAAAATGAAAAATCACCGCACGTCGGATCGGCGCAATATAATTTCCACAACACAATAATTACCTGTATCGCTTCATGCTAATAACACTTAAAAATCCACCAGTCTTCAGACTCGCTGGAAAAGTATCTTACAGAACTAACGTCCTGCTTTGTCTGGATAACTATCGCTGTTTTTGACGATTCTGAAGGCGAGCTCGGCTGAAGAACCAAGATCGCGCTTAACTGGACGGCCAGCCTAAGTCAGCAAACAGCACACAACTCTAAACAAAATGACTCCCCTATACCGCTATTTGTTAAGACGTGGTTTTAGTAATAAAAACCCATTCAAAGTATCAAATATAACAAACAAGGAGAAGTTTCATGCATATTTTCCAACTTAAAACCACGCAAAAGGCCGATGTGTTCATCTAACTCAGTCTACAAACATATAGTAGCGCTTGGCAGCCTAAAGTTGATAACCACTGACCACTTACTGTGACGTCACGAAAACGTATTTCCGCGGTGGTATGAATTGTACGAAAGCGAGATTGTTATTAATATGAGGGAGGGGTGGGTGAGTACAAAATAAAACGGATTAAAATATATATTATTGAGGTTAGGTCTAAAAATATAATAATTTGTGATTCTTACTTAAATTCTGTTTGATCATAAAAAATGGATATAATATGTTTAAATGAGAGATCCAAATGGAAAAAACATCTCATACGCCACATCAACCTTGGCCAGCAGAGAGGCATTTGGTCTGCGAATGTTCTGTAAACTTTTTTTGATGCTGGTATGTGCCTTCGTCGGTTTCCCGCTACAGAATTGAAGCAGCAGATAGAAAATTTGTCGGAAATCAACAATGACGAGTACTTGAGGCATGGCAGCCTTGCAGATAAAATGCCCATCTGCTACCTTAGCCTTAGTCTCCTTCGCAGCCGCTCGGGCCGGAGTCACGCAACGCTCCCCGTCCCCACGTGGGGACGGGGAGCGTTGCGTGACTCCGGCCCGAGCGGCTGCGAAGGAGACTACCTTAGCCTACACCAGAAAGTACATTTGTGGTTAGTGGGAGCGAGACGAAATAAGGCCGGATCATCTCCAGTCCCTCCCAAATTGAGTTAAAAATTCAACATGGCGGACGTTTGGGAACAACTTCCATTGAGAAGAAAGAATAGAAAAGAAAGAAGCATGAATTATGCTCTTACACCACTCTGGTTTGATCATTCGGTGGATTTCTGCATCAGGAAAAGATGAACATTATTCCAACAGTGGATGGACAGAGCCATACTTTCCTGTCTGAGAATGTTCGTCAGCTGATTTGCGAATCTTTCGAAGGGCTTGAATGTGCTGGAATCAATGCGATCCGGGCGTCTGAATGTGATTTCACAGAGGATGGTTATTTGTTATGGGAAAAAATTGGGACAGTTCTTGGGCAAGGTATTAGAGAAACTCTGATTTGAAATATGCATTCCAGTATAAAATATATAGGCTAGTTTATTTTTGGCTAGTTTGCTATACTTTGTTTCAAGCTAGTGCCCAAGGATCAAGTAAAGTGCGGATTATTCTATCTAGCTCCACTTCTCCGTTTATATAGTGAGAATATGTACCTATTGACTGAGTGGGGGGTCGGACAGGAAAATCTTTGGCTCGAAGGCATGACTTATGGACCGAGCGCAGCGATACGAGAGCCAAGTATTTTCGGCCTGACCCAACTCAGTCAATAAGTATTTTATCGTATGATCACTTGCTAAGTTTTAAAATTCAAAAGAATTTGTTTTAACTTAAATAGGACGCGCTAGCTAGACTGGTGCGTGCGGGAAAACCACAAATAAGATTCTGCCAAAAAAAACTTTTCACTGTTCACTGCTGTCACTCATTTTTTTGCAACAACAGCAAATAATGTTTCTTTTTTCCTTTTTTTTCTTATTTCAACAAAGCTGTACATATGCACTAGGAGGGTCCCCTAGACTCTTTTTTAAAACTCAATATAATGTAAAAATATATGGCCTTTTTTGTGCATCAGGCATAATATCCCAATTTTTTCCAGGGGTTAACCAAACCCCCTTGGCTCTTTCCTGTGACCTTTTGTTTTTGTATTGATATGAAACTTACTAGTTGTCTCCCCATAGATCTAATTAATGATCACTCCAACTGTGATTATCATGATGCTGTGACAAGGTTACGTCCAGTTTGTCATGCTGTCCACCAGGAGCTTATCTGTCTACAGCCACCTGAATTTGAAATGCAATACATGCCTTGTCTTTTATGGACTGGATGTGAGAGAAGATTTCAAGAGTGCTTCAAACTTCTCAAATCTCCAAATACTGCTGATAATAACTTGTGCCTGTTACTTTTGACATCTTCTCTGGAGCATGCACTGGGTGATGTGTATTTGTCATATTCTTGTGCACCTCATTGTCCATCTTTACTTAAAGACTTGTTAGCAACACAAGAACTGAAAGAAGTGTTTGGTGAAACAGTGATAAGGCTTTTGCACATCTTAATTGGCCCTCCCTCCAGCCTAAACCTTAGGAATGTTTTGTGGCATGGCTTTGCAGGACCTGGAGAAGTTCCTATTCAGTAAGCATGTGTTAATTAATGCACAGTATTAAATTCTCCTCCTCAGATATTGAATCTCTAGTATTCTGATTGATTCATGCAATCTAGGATATGAATAGAACGGGGAAATTTCACCTTTGGTGGAAAATGATCATGCCAGGTGTGCAAAGCTGAATTTTTTTTTAAAGTTCACTCTCCATTGCAGTATTTGAAAAAAATTCAACAAAAATGAGCTTAGCCAACCAGTATATTTAAACAATAGGCTACTTTCTATCTGTTTATCCATATAATAATCCACGAGGGATCAGTGTTGGGAAAACACTTGAAATGTAGCATCAGTATGTAGATGTAGTCACTAACAGGAATAATTATATTCAAAAGAGTGACCAGAAAGGAATTAATACTCCCTCAAGATCATTAAACTTTTCAGCAGAAAGATCATGAGAAGTAAGAAAAATACATTTCTCAATTCTTAAATCTACATTTTCAGACTGAGCTAAAATTATAAGAACTGTCAAGGAGACAAAATTGTTGTATGAGAAAACTTGTCTAGATCTTGGGAGAAAAAGGGTTCGTGCATGGCATAGGCAAGTACATAATATTAATGCAAGTTCACATTTTGTTTGATCTTTAGGTATATCTCACTGCTGCTAGTGATCACTGCTTCACTGAATGTCAAGCTAAAAGACCCTCCATTTTGTTCAAGAGAGATTAAGAGGAGACCTTTGATTGCCTTGTCAACTTGTGCTGATGATAAACTTCACAGTGCTTTTCCTACTTTAGAACTGTGTAACATGACAGAGATATTCAATTTATTTTATTCAAGTTCTTTTATCATTCCAAGTATGCTTCCATTGTGGCTTACAGCACTTGATTACTTAAAAGAGCAAAGGTATGTCAGGATCTTCATCTACTTTTTTTCCTTATTTGAAAAATGCTGTTGGACTTTCTCAAACCTTCCTGTCTTCAGCTTGATAGTGTTAATCATTTCATTTGAAAGGAATAAATCTGGGTCCAGTTGTATGAAGGGCAGACAACGCTATCCAATAGATAAATTGCAATTATTACCGCCACATGCGGCCAAATGACAAACTACGCTCTCTAAAACACTCCTTTTCACAGGCCAAACGGCAAAGTGTGGGCTGTAAATGGCATTTGCCACCCACTCAAACATGAACCCTCAGTCTCTTCTACAAAACCATTTTATTTCTTTGGCACAGCCGTATCTAAATTACACCCAATATATTCAGATTGGAGTAATGAACAGTTATCATGGAAAGTATGAAGATCGAACCATCACCACCAACCCGCAAATGCTGCCAAATAATCAAGAGTGATAATAACCACTAAACATGTTTTCTTATTAAATGAATTTGTACAATTTGGCCTTGTGTATTGATAATAATGATAATGACATGACTTTTGTCGGACATATAGCTTATTTGTGTCCCTTGTAGCATCGTTTGCACCCCCGCTCTGCTCGGGCGTTAATGATGCTACTCGGGCCACAAGTAAACTATATGCCCTCCAAAAGTCATGTGATTGTCCTATTCACTACTCTATCCACTGGATAGAGATTTAGTTAGTGCATAGTGTTATCCAACCTTTGAACAACTGGGGCCTGTTGTTTGCCTCAGTTAACCTTTGACACCCTAACATCAGCATGCATGTTCTCCATACTGTTCTCTATACATTTCCTAAGGTGCTGACAAGGAGAATTTGTGTAACAATCAAGAGCTTCATTAGTTGATGATCATTTCCTATACTCTCAAGACCTTAATGTTTGATTCAGGGGTGATAATGTGAGGAGAAATTGGATGCTAGTCACTCTCAAGGGTTAAGGAAAAACCAATGAAATGTGTGCAACCTTGGACTGAATCCTGGAACATAAAAAAAGCAAACTAACACATGTTACAAGGTAATTTGGTTATATCAACTAGGAGCAAATGGACAAAGGGCGAACACTTGAAACGTTGGCCTTTTTCAGGGGTTTCATTAAGGGCCAGGCACCGGGCAAATTGACCGGTTGTGAGGACGGCTTTGCCCACCTGATTTGACAGTCTGGAGGAAAGTTTATCTTATAAAGGAGTTCAGTTCAAAGAGTTTTGCCCGCCTGTGAAAACCAGTTGCCCTCCAGCAGAAAACATTAATGAAGCCCCTGCCTTTTAACTCTTTAGGTGGCCAATTTACAATCTCAACTTAGTTGATATAACCAAATTACCTTGTTGTTTAACCCCACCAATGCAGCACTGTGGTTGCTTTAGAAACTTACCCCTTAACACATGTTACAGATAGGATCTATTTTTAGGATACTGTAAATGAAATAATAATTTTGCAATATTTATTTTCCCTTTCAGATTTGACTTTTGTGTCATGCTATTGCTCCCTCAGTTGGAACATGGTCTAAGGAGAGTATTTGCTTGTGTAAACAACTGTCCACACAGAGTTCTGACAGCAGAATCAACAGTATTGTATACAACATTTGATGAGGTAGACATCCACCTCTGAATTAAAGTTACAGGCTTACTTGTGCTAACTAGTTCAAGAGAATCATTGCTTTAGATTGACTGAGGGGAAGCAAAATGGCAGTCATTTTCACCCCTACATCAGTATGTATACACATTCTCTATACAGTTGTCTATATGTTTCCTGAGAGGCTGACAAGGAGAATTTTTTAACAACCAAGAGCTTCTTTTGTTAGTGATCAATTCCTTTACTCTTGTGACTTCAATGTTTGATTCTTGGGTGATATTTAACAATTATTCGCCAAAGGCAAGGTTAATATCATCAAATAATCCCCGAGACAAAGTCAAGGGGATTATTCGACAATATTCACCAAACCTGAGGCAAACAATTGTTTTAGTATAATTTCAGAGTTGAACAACAGAGAAATTTCTAAAATCATAAAATTTTAGTAACATTTATTAACATTTTATTTTAACATTTTATATAAACCGTGTGGAGCAGTTTATATAGCGTCATATAAGAAACCGCTCGACCAATCAGATTGCTGGAAACTCTTTGCTTGGCTCTGAAATTATACTCATTTAAGGATAGTCGCTCTTGGAGGTTAAAGGGTAAGAGTTGCCAATTGAAAACACTTTGCTAGGGAGAAATGTGGTTCTAATGGGGCAAAAAGGCCCTAACAATTTTGTTCAAGATTGTCTTCTGTTATTTTCTTTACTTAAGATTCTTGCACCTGTTTTACAAGATGGCACGGAAAACCTTTTGAGGCAAGAATTAGGAGATGCCCTCATGGAAATGTTGCTTGATGTTCTTGTGCATTCAGAGGGACCAAGAATTCGAGACCGCATTAGCCATGGTGAAGTGGATCTGCAGCAGATTTCACAGCAGTTGGCCAATCACATTCTCTGCATTTGTATTGCATTTGCTGGATCATATTTGAACTCAGATGCTGGAAATTTCCCAATTACCTCAAGGATCTGTGAAACAGCAAAAGTGTACAAGTCCCTGTTTCATCCTATTTCTCTCTTAGCAAAGGTAGTACACAATCTTGCTTTTCTATTGCTGAAGTGGAAAGATCTACCAAAACCATCTGCTGAAGAATTTGACATTTTGGAGTGTGATGGCAACAAAAGCACTGCTAAATTTCCAAATATGTCAAGAGCCCTCCAAGCTGTTATCATGGCATCAACCATTTTAAGTGGTGAAAGTTTATCTAAAATGTTACCTTGTCAATTTGATTTGGACAACACTGACACTTTTTTCCAAGGATGTTTACAAATCTTGGATACTGCCTCATTTCCAACTCTGTTCAGGCCTAAAGGAGAGCTGGAGATTGCTATATTGTTACGGAGCATTGTACAACGTGGAAAAGTGACATTTGAGCAGGCAAGATAAATTCCAAACTCATTCCCAGGCTCCCTCTTATTCCCAATTCCCCTCTTATTCCCAATTCCCAGAAATGTGAGAGAACATGAGAGTTAGACCCACACCACAGGGGATGGAGCCTGGGAACAAGGTTGGAAAACACTATTTTATTATCTCACATGACAGCTCCAGTTAACCCTTTACACCCAAACAGTATTCATATTTGCCACACTGTTCTCTTAACGTTTTCTGTGGTGCTAACAATCAGGAGCTTTTTAAATTGGTGATCATTTCTTTTATTCTCAAGACCTTTACAGTTGATTCAAGGGGGATACTGTAAGGATAAATAAGAAGCCAGTCCCTCCCTCCCAGGGATTGCAGGGTTGAATATTTTGGGACACCTCTTTTTGGGGAACAGCACCACTCAAGGGAACACAAAGTTTGGTCTTGAATAAAAAAGCCCTCCTATGCCTGTCACCTTCGCTAGAGGGTCACCTCAAGTAAGGGAATGAACACTTTTTCCATCCTCAGCGGTGTCTTATGGATGGAATTTCCAGTGTATTAAAAGGTTTGCCCTATTGCAGAAATTTTTGTATTAGCGTTTAGCTGTCTTTGGTATTTTCAAATATCTTTGGCAACATATTCGGATTATGTATATGTGCACGATCCTTCGCAGTAAAGCACTATTTGAGCAATAGTGAAAATCAGACCTGAAAAAAAATTTCAGGCCTGTACGGGACTCGAACCACTGACCTCTGCGATACTAGTGCAGCGCTCTACCAATTGAGCTAACAAGCCAACTGGGAGCAGGCCATCAAATTAATTCGACATGAACCCGTAGATGATAAATCAAACAACAAGAAACATATGAAACATATGTATGAACTGCATATGTATGAACATATGTATGATCGTGCACATATACGTTTCATAACCGCAGTTCATACATATGTTTCATATGTTTCTTGTTGTTTGATTTATCATCTACGGGTTCATGTCGAATTAATTTGATGGCCTGCTCCCAGTTGGCTTGTTAGCTCAATTGGTAGAGCGCTGCACTAGTATCGCAGAGGTCAGTGGTTCGAGTCCCGTACAGGCCTGAAATTTTTTTCAGGTCTGATTTTCACTATTGCTCAAATAGTGCTTTACTGCGAAGGATCGTGCACATATACGTTTCATAACCGCAGTTCATACATATGTTTCATATGTTTCTTGTTGTTTGATTTATCATCTACGGGTTCATGTCGAATTAATTTGATGGCCTGCTCCCAGTTGGCTTGTTAGCTCAATTGGTAGAGCGCTGCACTAGTATCGCAGAGGTCAGTGGTTCGAGTCCCGTACAGGCCTGAAATTTTTTTCAGGTCTGATTTTCACTATTGCTCAAATAGTGCTTTACTGCGAAGGATCGTGCACATATACGTTTCATAACCGCAGTTCATACATATGTTTCATATGTTTCTTGTTGTTTGATATTCGGATTATGTTTGAAAATGGTGAATTAGTGGTATGTTATGCGGAAGTCTCGGAACATCGTCGGAAATGGGGCTTTAAAGTATTTCTAGAACTCCCAAACTTCACATGGTACGACTGTGAGTCACAGCGATGGAGAAAAATCTCCACTAATGGCCTAATATTGTAACGAGATGTTTCTTAGGAGCGAAGCCTTCGCTTCGCCCATAACGGAGACATGGGTTTGAGATTAGTATGCGGCCACCTTTCCACAACGGCAACTTCTTTATGTCCCGCGGATGGTACCTGTATTTATTCATCCATATTTGAACCTTCCCCCAGCGGCGAGGACCACTAAAGCAAGGGTCAACTGCAAAATATATCGATTACGGCATTTTAATCATCAAATCACACGTTTCCTCAAAATGGGCGATATCTGCAAAAGCGGACGATCCATGCTTCACGCCAGGAATGTTTGCACCTTACAAACATTGTACTCTTTCTGCTCTCCATCAGATCTGTGAAGTAGCGGCCATGAGATACAAACAGTGGAAGAACAGAGAGCTCCGACAGCGACAGAGAGCAAATTACAAACGTCTTTGGAGCCACTTGCCTTTCATACGAGCCGTTTTGCAGCTGATGGTGCTGGTTGTTATTGAAGAATTGCATCAGCTTCCAAGGAACTCGGAAATAATACATAGAAGCGCATTCATCAAGTATGCAGGCCGTTTGTATTTCTATATTTTTAATGAAAGATGTGGTAATTTGGGAGCTTAAAGTATATTGTAAATGTCAAATTAGTCTTCTCCTTAGCCTCCATACGTGTTCTTAGTGGGGTTTATGAAAACTCCTAAATCAAGGCAAGCGAACCGCGCGGAGCGCGGGAAAACGTCAGGGCGAAGTCATGATTGGTTTTAGCTTGGCATCTGATTGGTCGAGAGGGTTGCGCGAGTTTTCTTAGACCAATCACAAAGAAAAAATAAAAACAGATGGAAAACTCTTACAATCCCGGATTTCTTTCGACATAAAACAGATATCAAGTCGAAAGAAGTAAAAACTAAAGGGCAGTATTTTCTCTGTGTCTTATTTTATGAGGTTAGGAGGAAGGAGGAGCTGAGGTTCTTAAGAGTGTTTACGGTTTCTCTTTCATTTCTTTCTTCCACTCTGTACTTCGCTTGTGGTACTGATCATGTCTGTTTTTATTTTTTTACGTTTTCATACAATCTCTCTTCTTAGGGTTACTTTTTAAAGCCAAAGTAATAGATTAAATTATTTATTTTCTTTCGACAGATTCTTAAAGCGATGTCTTCAATGCAGTGAAAATATGGAGTCGTTATCCAGCAAGTCTAAAAACAAATGGGACGAATGCAGTACTGTTGGAGAAACATTTGTGGATTGTGTGCATGGTTATTATAATGAACATCGACATAAATTGGTGTCATGACGACCTTCGAAGTCCACTTTACGGTCTCTTTACTGTATTTCTCAACCTGGATTAAGCGCCCACCCTTCGAATAAGTGCGCTCCCCCTCCTTCCAAAAAAGGAAAATTACTGAAAACTGTTCAAGAAGAGACACCTCGTTCCCAGGGTCTCTCATCTTCCCGCCGCCTCTCGCTCCAGGGGGCGGAAAGATGAGAGACCCTGGGAACGAGGTTTTAAGAAGAGTATCTATTATCATTTCCATGCTGGCTTACAATCTCTAAATTAACTATGTATGGTTCATCTTCACGTGTTATTTTTTATTGTTTTGTTGCAAAATAAACGTATTACTTGTGAAATTGGGTAGTGAAAATTGAGTAAGTAACCAGCCTCGAGTATGCTTTTCCCTCGGATAAGCGCCCACTCCCAAAGTCCAAAAAATAAATAAACACCAAGGGAGCTTAATCGAATAATAATTACGGTACGTAAAAAACACAGGATAAAAGAGTTGTATGAAATTTTTTATCAATAAATTATTTTATCAATATATTATTGACAGAACTTTCAAGCGGTATCTTGACGGGTCTCCCTCTCAAAAAAAGCCGGAACATTAATGATGACAATAATACACGTTACCTTAAACTCACTTTTGTTGGCTATTATTCAAAATAGCGAACTTTAACTCCGACAACTCACTATGCGCTCTTGCAAATCGGACCTAAATATCAAACTAGTTTTCACTTCTTTTAAAATTAAAAACATGTTTAGTGTTAAAGATCGTACTCCTGATGCTCTAAGATCCATGGTAGTTTACCAATTTTCTTGTGTGGGATGTAATTCCCGTTATATTGGCGAAACTACTCGCCACTTTTCAACTAGGATAAAGGAGCACACGGAAAGCGATAAAAACTCGCATATTTTTAAGCATTTCAGCACATCTCCCTCTTGTAAGAACAAATACTCCCCTTCTTGTTTTAGTATTCTGGATTCTGCTAACAACTCAACTGATTTAAAACTCAAAGGAGCTTTTTATATATATAAGATCAAACCTGAACTTAACAAACAATTACAGCATTATAACACTTTTCTAGCGTTCTAGTGTACACCTTTGATGTTTTGGTGTCACGTTGTAATTAGTACCCGCTTTTGTATTACATCATATTGTAAATAATTTATTCATCTACTTGTATACTATATAATTGTTCACACTCAGTTACTCATTGACTGAAGATGGCATATGCATGCCGAAACATGGCTTTCAAAAAAGTTTTATATTTCTTACAATATCTATCATACTTGCTATTATTGCGACCTTATGAAAACAACACTTGCCATCCCTTTTTCTCAGTAATGTTGTTAATAATATAAGTGTGGACATAATTTCTGACCAAGTTTTCCTATTTCGGTTACAATTTTTCAGTTCTAACCTATACCGTTTCTTTGTTACATCACACGCGCTAGTCACGTGAATTATTACGTCATAGGTTATCAGTCAAGAATCAAATCGTAATTGATATGTAAACACTAAACTAGTATTGTACAAACCGTGACTATTTTACAGCATGCAACCTGCCTAAAAGGATAAAAACAAAACTCAGGTTATTGATGCTCTCTCTCAAAATATTAACAGAAACAGTGAATACGAGAAGAAGGAGGAGAGACTCTTCAAGCCTCCACTGACAGTGACTCTTTCTTCAAGGTGTGAATTACGCACGTAATTTTTTTTTTTTTTTTTTAATTTTCAGAACTTCAGATCAAACTTTTAAGCACTTTCATTGCCGTCGGTGTATATCTTACTCATCCGAAATCAACTTCGGTTCTATTTGATTTTCCTTATCTGTGGCAGGTTCTACACTCTTGAATAATAATGTGAAGAATTTATCCTATACGAAGGAATTCCGTCAAAAAGCTAAAAATAACCTCAAATATAGATGCATCAGTAGAGAAATCGAAATTACTGGGGTATCATACGCTTTTCTATAAAACCGTAAAACTAGGAATCGCAACAGGTAATCGCGACAGGGGAATAGAAGGAGTCAATTTCGGTTAATAGAAAAACCAAGCGAACTACCAAAAGCGCGGGAAAAATCGAGGGAGTAAGACGCAGTTGGTTTTACTTTTGCATCTGATTGGTTGAGAGGGAGGTGCGGGTGTTCTACATTAACCAATCACAGAGCCAAGTATTAGAAATCAATCATATCCTGGATTTCTTTTGAAACCCAATTGAAAATTGTTCCATACCAGGTGTCCACTGAGGGCTCCCGTCTATCATGAAATGGTAAGGTTTGTACATTTGGCAAGTAAGAAAGGGCGGAAGGCAACGAAAAATCATGTAACTACCTACTCGTGAAACTTTTGGATTAGTGCTACGATGAGAACAAGAGCTGGCACAGGATACGCACCCTTGTGTGTCCCAGGGACTCCACTAGGACAAGACTTTGGCTTTGGCGCGAATTTCATATCCAAAATTCGCTTGAGGGTGGCAGGGAAATCTGTAAAATAACCATCAACCTGAAGATCAAAAAACTTTTGATACTCATTATAAGGGTCCTGAGTGTAATTCCACGCCAAGTATTTGTCTTCATTCCTGAACGTGTAAGTATGGACTACCAGGTTATTCTTGTGCGCATTGGCGAGGAGATCTGTTGTTTTCTGTAGATAATGATCGCGCTGTGGTATAATCAGGTTCTTCCAAACACCAATACCAGCACAGATAGAGGAGAGTTCTTGGAGCTTTTCTTCAGGGAATGGATAATCAAAGAGTTTCACCAAAGGCAGTTCGGTTTTCGTCTTCAACTCTCTGATGCTTTTCTCACTGAAAGACTGTACATAACAAGGCGAGTCTTTTTTAGTATATTTATTCTTGTGTAAAACCTCAAGAACCACATCTTCGAAAGTAGTGTTTTTATCACGCAAAATGTCCAGCGAATTGACCCACTCTGGATTTTTTATCTCAGGGTATATTCCTAGAACTCTGTTAGCAGATTTGGCGACGTCAATGTATTCCTGAAGTGTAGGAATTTTAAACAAGCCGTTAAAACTTGGATCTCTGAATGAATACTTTTGATTAACACCGATGGTTTTGATCTCTGCCAGAGTGAGATCTACTGTGAAGATGTCGGTGATATTCTTAGTGGTGTTTGATGAAGGCGAGAAAACGCTGTAGGTCTTCACTTTGGAGCGAAGGGCTTGGTTGTTCCAGACATTGGTGGTGTGATTCAGCCAGCTCTCGTGGCGGCAAATAGGCACCAGATCTTTGGTGATGCAGACATCACATTCAATGTAGTCTGCTCCATCGTCAACACCCAACCTGTCCAAAACAGTGCTGGATCAGTCATCATTTATCTCTTGGGGAGGAGTGAAGGGGAGGCGCGCGGAAAGTCTTTCGGCGGGGTGATACAGTTGTAAGGGGGGAAGAGAGAGGGATCAGTCGTCGTTAACAGAGTAGGGGAAGGGAGGTATGAGAATAGTGGGGGACTTAAGGGGCTTCTGAATACCGCAACACCGCAAACAAAACAGAACAAACACAGCATCACTGCAAGAAATATCATCAACGCACCTACACATAGTCTTAGGATTTATCTGGTCTGGTTTCACTCATCTTTACCCCCCACTGGTCTTAAGCTGGCCGATAATGCGTGTGGTACAGGACCAAAGGTCAAGTAAAATATAAACGAACACGGTCTGGGGTTAATGAGCTAATGTTTATTCAGGATTAACTTAATTTATCAGATTCGCCAACAGGCAGGGACTTTAACTCGGAAGTACTGCTTCTTTTGTGCGACGATTAACCACGGTTAAAGAATAAACTGCAACACCAGAAATTGCTTGAAATTACAAACATCGTACACCATAAGATTTGAGATCAGCGCAACACCGCAATGCAAGTTGTTCTTCACCGCAATACCGCATTAAAAAAAGGGTCAACACCGTAAACCCTAATTTCCCCCTCAGAATATTATAGAGCCTCATTGGGGAATCAAGTAAGTTTTATCGCAACGTATCCAAAATCCTGCGAACCTTCCCCCCCCCCCCCCCATCCCCTACCCAGACGATAAACATGACTGGTCTTCAATTCAAATTCAAGCGAGCATGGGTTTACGTACATCAATCGAGTTTTCAAGGTCTCTCTTGAAAGGTGCCAGTAGATTAAAATGGACATGAAAAGGACATAGATTGTTTACAGCGGATATATTATGGTTAGGAAGCCTCTTACGCGATTGGCGAATGACGATGGCTTTAGACTCACCCCAGTTTCCCTGCCTTGAAGCTAGGGCGAGTTCGCTTGCGATTGTTTATTCAACGGAGGGAGTGGGGAAAGACGAAATGTCTATTTCCCCATCCCTCCCCTCTCCTTCTTTTTGACCGTCGCTCACCCCCCTTGGTACAAATTTCTTTCTCTTTCCAGCCTCCCAGAAGATGGCAGCCATAATTTTCACCAAGGCAACAGTGAGTACCCGCCCGCCGAAACTACGTCTGCTCTGCAGGCTAGAATGTTATGTCATCTGTCCCTCATCATTAAGTGAGTTACAATGAGGGCTCAAAAATGTGCTGCAATGTTTACATGAAAATAAAATGTCTCGTGCGTGTGATGGCAGTAAAGAAAGAACTAACAAAAGAAATAAAAGAATAGACGCAAAGTCAAAGGAAACAATGAATAAATATCTGAACAGGCCATGTATTACGACGAAACCACACTCTCTCGGATGAAAAATCAAAAACAGCAAACCAACCTCCCCGTGCTATTTGTTTTGTGTAGCGCTTGTCGCATGAGAAACGTGGTATTAATTTCTCTGTTGCTCAGATTGTTCTCAAAGCAACGTTGAACGAAATCACAACTGGCTAGGGTTCTAGTTTCTATGGAGAGCCCAGATTTTGGAATCTTTCAAGCTGCTAATAGGTCCTTGAAATATTTTAATTGTTTCGAGCCGTTTCATGTTTTTACGCCGCGGCTTACCCGTAAATTCTTTCCTACGAAAAATTAGAACAATGTGTATTCAAATGCAAACAAAGTTCGTGAACAAAAAGGCCTGGTTTACAAACAAATGTACTCAAATTTCGCGTCTGGTTTCCTTGCCTTCCGAGGAAAGACAAACCTTAATTTTCAATATGGCTGGCTGAAAGCATTAATCCCCTCAGTATTGTCAACTTAATTTGCTCAACTTAAAGACGACTCAATTTTTTAAATACCGGTAAAGTACTAAAGAGTAATCTATTGTCTTTCGTGTTACAAATCACAAGGAAAAAACTAATTAGTTAATTTTCTGTTGTTTTGTTTTCCGTGTAAACTGAGTTCTCATGTAACTTTAACTAAGCGTGCGAAGCGGTTCTTTAGTCTTCAGTGCCAACTTTCGTGCGGAAACACGAACTTAGGAATCGTCCTCCTTCACACAGGTCTATATACGGCTAGCCCAATATACATGTATCTTGGTTTACATTTTTTCTTCAAGGGTCAACCTGTTATGATTAAATTAGTTTCGCCATAAATATTCATTTCGACCCGTATATGGCTACTGCAGTTTTGGTTTGTTAAATACGACCCGAAAATCTCTGCAATAGCTGTCGCCTTTTTTGATCAGACGATGCCCGATCCTACCTGTAAGCCTCTAAAGTGTGTTCGGGTAACCTGCCAGAGCTGCCACGATGTGCGATATTCAACGGCCTGACTACTGGTTTTTGTGCAAAGGATGCTATAAACGATAACAGCAACAAAAACATCGCGTGTTTTTCCATGATTTCAGAACTGTAATGTCACGATCGAAGTACCTTATTTAGGTACGTCCGAGGTAACACTGCAAACGGCTGATCGGACAACAACTGGAGATTGTTATATTTATAGTTTGTGAAAGAGGGAGACTTTGATCCCTCGCGAAAGTCACACCACATCTGGTGGCATGATTTAATAGAGCTGTCAATCAAATTTATGAGGTATTGTGTCCCTCCAAAGGAGGCACTCAGACATGTCTAAGGTTGTATGCAGGGTTAGATGTATTATGCTAAAAAAACATTCGAGCATTTTGCTTTTGAGCGTCACCAATAAAAACATAGCATTGTGCCTAAACTTATGCTTATGATTTTGCATTATGCTTCGTTCAATAAGAGTGTCATGTTAAGAGCTCTTCAACTCCCTTCCTCACCCTGCCCCCTGCCAAAGACTAACTTGGGACAAAAAGGCTTACTGCACTTTAAAACAAAACATTTTATTGGACAAAATTTTCAGGCTACACATCTCTTGTCAGTACGTGAGGTAGTAACCAGGCCTTCAATGAAGTAGCATAGCCTTAAAAAAATATAGAAAAATACTAGGAATTACTGAAAACGACCGTTAAACCTCATCATCGGTAAAAGTACTAGAAACGCAGTTTAATGCGTGTTTGCTCAACAATTTTAGTTGTTATGCTCGATGTTCTGATAATGCACTGAGCGTCAGCTGTTTAAAATTCATCCGGGGGTAAAAATATCTCTAACAATTGATAGCACACTAACAACTTATAAAGTCATAAATATTTAAAAATTCACTCAATTTGAAAAAAGAGTGAAACCTAACCAGAATATATGTATCGTTACATTCAAATCCCTCCTGCATCTTCGTCCCTTCGACTGACCGAGCTCAACTGGATTTGCCATCTTCACTCTAATATCACGTTCGTGTCTGTAGGCGTAGCAAGTAGGTGTACTTCTACACAATCTTGTTTATTTCCAACTGTATAAAGATGAAAGTCTGTAATCGAACGAAGTGCCCTCTTAGCCGGAGCCGGTTTCTATTGCATAAAGCAGCCAGGAAAATTAGGCACCTCCCTATATGGGATGCTGGTCTATCGCAAGGTTATCAAGGTCGAGATAGGCATTGTGAAAGTAAAGTGTTTTGTCCCAGAAAACAATACAATTACACCTGGTGACATTTCTAACCTGTTTC